>NC_072737.1:43119737-43419847 GCF_026930045.1 Uloborus diversus
TCCTCCGGACAGAGAGACTTTCTGCTTTATTATTAGTAAAGATAGTCATCCTCCTTACTCCGTAAAGTGTTCTAGATGATTGCATTCAAGCTATCCAACTGGAAATTGCAACAATCGAAACAATATCATTGGTTCAACTGTAAGAAATTTTCTGCATCTTGAAAATCCATCGATCAGAGCCAGGTTTTAACCTGCTCCTTTGGGCGCAAGAGACCAGCGTCTAACCACTATACCACTCAAACGGCAGTTTCGCAACGTCTATATACTTTTAATGAGAATTAAAACCCTATCCGAGATTATTTGTCTGAAGTACAACTTCAATTATTTCATTAATTTATTACCATTGGAGTAATGACAGGCAGATCAAGGTATGATAATAATGTTCGTGAACAAATATTAGCCTTTTTAGACATTACTTAAATTTGAAATACATATTTTGTATATTTACCATACTTAAAATGAGTAGGAAAGTAGATAGAAATCTATTTTGAAAAACTTACAAAATGACTTTAAAAATGTCTTTCAGAAATATTACTTCCATTTTACGTACATCCATACCCACACATTTCTTTTGAGTTATTAAAAATATCAATTATTCAATAGACGTAACAGTCTACATCAGCGTCTCTCAGGCAGTTCTCATGCGGACCGGGGGTCCTGACGAGGTCCTCAGGGATTATTTTCTCCTTTCATACTAAAAAATTTTCCTCTCTAAAAGTAAAAGTTAAAAAAAAAAAGAAGAAGAAGAAAAGAAACTATACTGTGAGATTTTTAACTTGATTTTTGTGATTAATTTTCGCATTTTTTCATGATTTTTCACTATTGTTAATTAACTAACGAATATATATTGCAATTATTACTTATATTTTTTTAAATACTTTTTGTGACACTTTTTAAAGCCAAGTAAAGTTTTGTTCAATTATTTATTCCTTACTACTATTTTGTAAATAATAAAAGAAAACCCTACTAAACATACATCTTTTTTTCTCCTCAAGCTGTCCCGAAGTCAATAGAAAAAAAAAACAGAAGAAAATAAATGGCCAATCCAAAAGGTAAAATAATTAAAATTTTAATTAGCAACTTTTAACGGTCTGCAATTAGAATTTTTTAAATTTGTTAATTAATTACTATTATCAACTATCTGTATTTATTTTTAAAGTTAAAAACCTCAACGGGCACATTTTTTTTTTCAAAATCGTTTGATAGTAGTTTGCGGGTTAAAAAAGGCAGAGAAATACTGGTCTACATCATCAATTTTCAGCAGATGTAAGTAAGCGTTATTTGATACTATCTAAGTCGGTTTATCTATTCATCTTTACGTACCAGGTGACGCAGGAGGAGGAGCTCAGATAATTGTGTCTGGTGATAAGAGCGAAGATTGAATGATGGTGATAATTTTGAACAAATAATGACAACCAGCTGATGGAGGGACGGGGAGACGAATTATCAATTTCTATTAATACGCACATAATCATAGGTGTCAAGTTTTGCGTTTCTGAGCATTTATCATCTATAATCCTAGATTTAAAAAGAATAATATAGTCAATTCTTTTAGGATTTTGAAATTACAAAAGATAGTACTTCGTCAAATGATAAAAATGTGAGAAGAAGGGAGGGGAAAATTTTTTTTACTTGATCAAGAAAGACAATGGCCATTCTCCTCTGCACTTCAAAAAACCGCTCCCTGTTATCTCAAGAGGATCATCCTAATCGAACATCATTAAAAGGTGCCCCCACGGCCGGGGAATTCTTCATCTGCTCACCCCTCGAAAGATACTTTAGGGTCCTTCCGATTCCGATCTCGAAAGACCATTAGAGTAAAAGGAATTCGCATCCGTTTTTCCCCTGATATCCTTCCACCTTTCGCTGAGGAGCGAGAGAAGGAAAAAAAAAGAGAAAGAAATGAAGAGAGATGTGTGGAACTTCGAGTGATTGGTTCGGTGGAGGGGAAGTGGACACGTTTAGTATCCGCTGATCACGTGTCAACCACACCGGGTGTTTTCTCGGGACGGAAAAATGGGATACAAATTGTTTTGAGAAGAGGTGCTTTGGATCATTTATTCAAAGATGGGCGAATAGCGGTGTTAAGTTCTTTAGATTTTTGTGGTGGGCGTTTTACGTTTAAAAAGCTGATGACATTATATTCTGAAGCAGTAGGTGATAAACTTCAGAACAAAGGTTCTCATCTTGTGGGGATTGATCATCGAGGAAGAGGAGGGATGTTAGTGAAAATTTGATTAATTAACTGAAAACAAAGCAAAACAAAATACAGGGTGTCCGAAATGTCCTTAACACATTTTTAAAATACATAAGCTACAAATTGCTGCATCAGTTTGCCGTTTGGGGCATAATACTCCACAGGTTTAAGAATTTTTTATGACATTGAGAAAAAAGGGAAAAAAGAAAAAAAAATAGTTATAAGTAATCGCTGTATCGTCACAGTAGGAATTTGGTTTTCTTACTGTGACGATACAACCGTCAACGTAAATTACTTATTTTAATTATTTTTCTTTTTCTTTTTTTTCCCTTTCTTTTTACGATGTCATAAAAAATCCTGAACCTGTGAAGCACTATGGCGCGAAGAATTTAAGAAGAGTTCGTTGCTTTCAATGATTTTTTAAAAATGTGTCAAGGACTTTTCGGACACCTTGTATCTTCTGATATAAGGAAAAAAGTAAAAGTAAAACGCATGTTAAAATTGATATAATATATTTAGGAAAAGGGCTGCATTGTTGTTGTTTTTTTTAATCTTATGAATACCGATCAATGCTACAACTTTATCTCATCGTTATTGTTTTTTTGGTACCATTTATATAAAAGCATTGTTAGTTTAACGAGTAATGTTTCGATACTTTGTAAATTAGAAGTGGGATTCAAGTACTGTTTCACATGAAAGCAGTAAATTTGAGCTAAAATAACTACCTAATTTCGAGAAGCGTAAAATTATGTTAATAAAACAAAGCATTATAACTATTTTATGACAAACATTTAAAACAATTAATGTTTAATTAATGATCAGATACCCAGTTATTTGGCGGAAAAATTGCTTAAAAAACTGATGAACTAAAATATAATTTGATGAAAGCACAGTTGGAATATCTTATTAAGAGGAAGAAAACATACAGTTCTACACTTTGATTGCAGATTTTTAGTTGTCACATTGTAGCTTTCACATCAAAATACAGGGTTTTTCTAAAATATTGGTGGAGTTTCATAGAGCTACGTAATATTTGAGAATTTTGGGCCTACATATCTCTGGTGGAGCCTGAATGAAAGAGCGAATTGTAAAGTTTCTATTAGCTACCGTTAGATGTAACTGCATGTTATTCTGTGTGGCCAACTTGCTGTCTGTTATTCTGTTAATCAAATTGGAAATCAAGACACCACTTGATTTAACATTTTATGTCTGCATCCTTAGGTCACCAGATATATCATCATGTGATTTTTTCCTGTGGGCAAAAGGATTCTGTGGTTATACCGCCGTTACCTGGTCATCTTGTCAAACTGAAAAATTGGATCGCTGCAGTACTTGCATCTGTGACTGCGTACGTGCTACAACCGGTAGGCAGGAGTTTGAGCACAAGTGAGATATCGTTTAAGCGTAAAGAAGAGGAGACATCAAACACCTTTAGAATAAAATTAGCATGTAATAAATGTTCCTTTTTTTTTACCATTTTTACCCTTATAAATGATGTACACATTCAAAACCCACCCATATTTTTTAAATCTCCCTGTAAATCATTATTTATATTGCTATATTATGAAAAGGGCAAGGAGGGGAGGCGTTGAAAATTATGATTGAAATAAAGGTCGTGAGTACTAGAGGAATATATATTTTAACGTAAGTACACACGATTTTTCGATAGTAGTTCAGGAGTATAGATTGGAAGTAATGATCACTGTTCAGTTTTATTTGCACGTGCTTGATACTAGTAGCATGCTCGTTTGTATAAAAAGCTCTGCATTTTATACAAACCGCCGAACTGCTGAACCGCCTGTTCCGTTTATTATGGAGTTTTAAACACTATCCATCATCAAAAATACTTATGATTTTTTAGCAACATATTTTCAACATCTAAGGAAGAAATCAAGACTGTCCCTTTATTTATTTTAATGAAATATTTATTTACTGACATATTTTTGCAGTGTCAAAATAGGTTGTAGAATAAAGTGTTGAATTGATGAAGGTAAAAATTATTTACGAGGTATAGATAACTTTTGAAATTTTCTACATATAAAGACGCTTTAAGCAATCTCAAAATAGTTAAAATCCTCAATTGCATTTTCTAAAAAGTTCCAAGTAATTTATTTTCTTCTTTTAGATGCGCAACAAAGACTAATTTAAAAATCACAACATTTTCTAATAAAACACAGATAAATTTAAAAATAAACATCGGAATGAAAATAAGCTAACAGATGACACCGTGTAACTGCGTCCGTCTCTAAATTGATTAATATGTTTTCAAAATAACTGAGCTAAAAAGGAAGGTATTTACATAGGTATAAGAAGATCCGAGCATTCGTCCTAAAATTAGAGACATGGAAGTTGAAACTCTTGTATTTTTAGACTCTTTAAAGTTTTAACAAAGGTTTTAAACGGAAACTAAAAAATGCGCCACGTCATAAAAATATGTGAAATTAAATCAGAAGAATGCATTTATAGATGAAGTTCACCATAAATTCAATTCCTGCAATTTCTGCACTCGTTCACACAATACTAATACGCAGCGAAAAAATATTATTTTTACTGCAAGCTACTGTAAGCTTAGAATTAAAGAAATTCTTCAACGAAATGCGTAAATAAAGATTAAAACACGCAAATTTTTAGAGAACAGTTCACTTACAAACACGAAGGAGACAAAGGTGCAAACACACACTGGAAGAAATTCTTCTGGTTTAGAAAAATTCGGTTTCTAATACAAACTGTGGAAAAACCACTTGGTAAATAACTTACTTGAAAAATAAAGTTTTATTTTATCCCCTGATGCGGTCAAAAAAATCAAACTATGTAGTAGATAAAACATTCATAGATGCATTTGGAAACTTATTTTGAAAACGAAAGCAAGATGTGATCATGCACAAAAAAATTTGGTTGGAACTATTAGTAGTAACTATACCACAGTAAAGAAAGCACATTAATTTAAAAATATACAAAATTGACATCGCTACTTAAAAAAATAAGACATATATTTTTCTTGGGAAGCTTTGAGTAGTAAAAATATGTAAATGTTTTCCAAACATGTTTTCGTGTTTTGATACTATATCAGATGAAAAACATCGTTTCAAAAACAAAAAATATTGTGAACTAAAACATTGCTGAAACTAAAGATTCGGGTATGCTTTGAAAAATAAGCTAAACAAAGAAAATAAGGAATACCCGTGAAAAAAAATGAAATTTTTCTGTTTTTCTAAAAAAAAAATAAAAAAAATCATCATAAATGTGTAGGTACTTGCGTGGAGAACAAGGGTAATTATGTTACCTCTTTCTTTTTCAATCTAAAAATTGTTCAAAACACCTTTTTTGGAAAGCAATACATTTATTATTCAATCGAACTGAAATCAAACTTTAAATTCTTTGCTCTGTTTGTAAAAACTACAATATTACTTTAATGTTTCACAATAAGAAATTTTGGTACGTAGATATACTGAATATTAAACTTGAAACACAAATAAAAGAAAAATAAAAGAAAAATAAACACATTTTAGCAAACCTTTTGTTTTCAGTAATTTTTACTTAAAATGTAATAAATGCAAATTCTATTGCATATGATGTTACTTTTTAAAAACAAATGTGCCCTCACTCTTGAAGGTCTCTTGTGCTTGGGCTCAACAGTAACATGCCTAAACTGCCTTAACTACTCAGCTGTCCCATCCCTGCTCTGATGTAACTGATGAAAAATACAAGTTATCATCGAGTTTCTATTGCATTGTAAAATATTACGTTAAGAGCATAGACATTCCAACACTTGTATATTTTATTAATCACGTTAAGGATTGATAGAATATACAAGTGAAAGTTAAGGTTCCATTTCAGAGCAAAACATTACAAGTAAAAACAGACGTAAAATTCCGATTTGATGGATTAAAAATACAAGAAGAAAAATGAGCAGCAAAAACGATGTGATAATTTGTCTTTCACTTTTAAAATAAAATGTGACGGGTCTAATGAGAACGGTTTGATATTTTGTATTCACATTTCATCTTTAAATCTATTATTTAAGTCTTTGAACAGGAAAACTGTCTATGCAACCAAAATCTTTACTCTTTTAACGAATAAAACTCTTAATTTGTCACGTGTCTGTAGTCAAAAAGTTTCGCACATTAATGTTTTTAGAGAAATGTAATGAACACAAAATTTAGTTAACCAAAAGGTTTTCCGGATAACCGATTGTGAACTGCGGTTATCTTTAACTGATTGAGCACAATAGTGTAAGCAGTGTGTATTATACTCATGCAGCTTTATCCTTAAAAAATTCTATTATAAGAAAAATTATAAAACTACTCTCGAATGTTCCACGTTTGAGACATTATAAACAAGTTTATTTTTTCTAGAAGTGAAGGAAATCATCGATCAGTAAATTAACATTTCCAAATTTACCAATGGCTAGGCTCATTTTTTTTTATCAACAAGAAAATTTTAACATTATTGGAATAAGCACAAAGCAATGCGTGACCCTTTTTTATTCATCGACGCTGAGCGCTCTTTTGAAATACGTATAAAATATTCAAAAAATCTTTACTGAATTTCTTAGAAAAGAAAAAGTAAAAACACTGGGAGATAATTTTAAATTATAATGTTATCATTTAAAAATTAGCTGCTCATATCATCAATAGTTCAGCGGGTTCAACAATAAATATTCCGAAGATGAGCTTTTTAAATGCATTGAGTTATGACATTAAAAAACAACGGGCATACATAAAGCTGAGTAAATTTATTTATCATCATGAACATGCAACTTCTGGTGCATTTTTTTATTATATAGTCACAAGTATTTTAAACACATGAAAATTGCATTGAGCTATTTTGATTTAATGATTCAATATTTCATCATGAAGTTAATTAAGCCTACCCTTTGATGTCTATACCAGATCAACAGAAAGTATGATAACCAATTTTACTTATCACATTAAATGAGTTACTATTAAATGAGTGCTTAATTTTATGTAAATTTAGGAACGAACACAACGATCTTCAATTCTATGCACAAATGATTCTAAAAATAGCATCGAGGGAAGAAAGATTCTGTTCTATTTTTACAACTTTCCGCAGTCATTTACATAAAAAGAAATTACTTCTAGTATTATCCCCTAAACAAGTTTCGCTTTTCTTTACTGCAGCCAAAAATAACGCACATTGATTCTGCATTATGCATATAAATAATGTAAGCCATTTCATTTTCTGAAGAAGAAAGAATTTTTATGCACGAACTCGCATTAAATCCTTTCCGAAACCGAAAATGTGCTTCCGGGAAGTTTCAGGGGAGAAAAAAAGTATCGCTGTGAAATTTTCGTATGCTTAATAAACAAAAATAGAAAGTGTTTGCATAATGCCTGTGGGAAAATAATCCCCTGAATTACTGCATATGATACAGATGGCGAATTTTTCCGTCGGAAAACAGAAGGATCATTTTCCTGTTCATTAGTTTTTTTTTTCAATTGCTACTGGACAAAAAACGTATATTCTTTCAGTTAGGGAGATTATTAACTATTGGCAGTACACGCACGGCTTTGCCCGTAGTAGAAAATTAAAAGGTCATTTGGTTCGCCTGTATATTTACAAATAATGGATGATGAATTTCTTGCCAATTTGCTTTGTAAATTTGCTCGCCCATGTTAGGGTAATTTGCTTGTCCATGTTATGATAATTTACTCGTCCGTGTTATGATAAATTACTCCATAAAATGTACTTAAAATTGGTATAGAAAAAGAACAAAATCGAATTTTCGAAAAATCGCTTCGAGGTGCTCACTCCTATGCTACGAACTAATTTTGTCCCAAATTTCATGAAAATCGGACGAACAGTCTAGGCGCTAAAGAAGTCAGAAAATGGCGATGTATACAGAAATCTGATCTCGTTAGAGGTATTAAGGTACAAACTATAGTATGCATCTGATCCAAGGTCAGATCGAGCTCTTTGTTTCGAGGTTTGTCATTTCCAGAAAGGGTGCACAAGTGCCTGCTTTGAGCATAAAAAGGGCTTTGAAAAATCTTTTCGATTTTTTTTTCCGCTAATGAGGCTGCGTTAGGCGTCTTAGCCTTTTGCTCAGCTTGTGCCGTCGGCATGCAGTCTTTAATGTGCCACCATTAAGGTGCGGATGGCATAGATAATTATGACACCCAGTTTCCACTAGATGGAGGCACTTGAGCTCTCTTTGACGCGGAACTGCACTACGTATTAATTTGGCCGATTGCAGTCAAAGCCAATCGAAAACCTAAAGGAACTTTTACATGCTACATAATTATACGGCATGAGACTCGAGAGGCGCTATCTATCTGCCTCTCGAAAATCCACCGACTGATCACCACAGGTCGAAACCTGGTACCAAGACGCAGAAGACTGCCGCCCGACCACCACTCCACTCAGCCTACTTTTTCAAAACATAGGTCCAAAAAATGCACTAGATCCAAACTTTATCTGAAAACTCATAACAATAAGATTTAGTTCATGAAGTGAAAAGGTCCTAGCACCTGACAGTACTAGCAGAAAAATAGTGATACTTCTGATGGAACAACATGTTGCGGCAATTTTAAAGAGACGTCAATGCAAGTTACAGTGGTCACGAGTGACAAAGTAACACATTTGTGTTGTCTTACAGGAGTCATGCTGTATCGCATCACAATGTAAATGGTTAATAATGTAAAATAATGAGTTCGTGTTCTCATGTACGAGAGTTAGAAGCAATTCTTCTCAAACCAATAGCTTTTTAGACATTTTCCTACGCACATAAAAGTGTGGTAAACGTAACATAAAAGTATGGTAAACGTAGAGATTTTTACCTCTAAATGTAAAGAGAGCTGATGTATTTATTAGCTTTATCGAAAATTGCACAAAACTGTATGAAACCAGTATTAAAAAAGAAAATACAATAAAAAGTACCTTAAATTAGGCAAGAAACAGTTAATTAATTTATTATACTCTTAGTTTGTCGCCAATTGATGCAAAAAAAAAAAAAAAAAAAAAAACACACAGTTTCAATTCCTAAATATCGATAATTTTAACATGATTCAATGGATTATTTGCTAAATATCAAAAACACGCCAAATTGAAACCGGATTCAAAAAAAAAAAAAAAAATCACTATTTTTGCCGAATTTGTCCCCAATTTGGTGATATATTCTCCTCACTCAGAGCCTAAGTACAAAATTTCAACCTTCGACCGCTTTTTTGAGTGATGCGAGATACATATATACGTACACACATACCCAGATATATTTGACACCTCCAAAGACCCCCGCACTTAACAATTGCTTGGTTTATCGGTTGTAAAACCTCAGAAAAATCCGAGAAAGTGGATATCTAAGAAATTTTATTTAAATATAAAAAAAAAACCTAATTATTAGTTACAATTTGACTCGTTTAGCGGCATTAAACAGTTGGTAATTTAGCAGCAATATATGTTTCAGTTTAGCAGTAAAATTTTCAATACATAGCAGCTTGGAAATATTACAGTAAAAACATAATATGAAAACAACAAAATTATTATTTTAATGTGATAATGCAACGAAGCATAGAAAATTCATACGCACATAGGGTTAAATCACAGTAACAGACAAGGGTCTAGTAACAGACAGTCATAAGTTTGGATTTAAATAATAAGCCTTTTAGGTGGTTGAAATTGATGTTACTATGGCCCTTATATACGATGAAGCCATCAAAAGTGTTATCAGAGTGAGATTCATGAGCCAATTGGTATTTACAAAGCGATGATGAAAGGTTATGAACAGCTACCACGTGGTCAGCTGGCGTTTCATATTCATTTGAATTTAACAAAGCTTTAGTTCTAAAAAAAAAAAAGAATTTTTGCAAATTTTTAAGGGAAAAGGATAATCTTGTCTCATAATCATCCTTTCATGTTCCTGTTGGTTACTCATCCTTTTAGCCTGTCTTTTCCTGAGTTTCATCAGATTTTCAGTGTCTATTACTGGGGGTCGGACTTTTTTCCGAAATTTAGCAAATAAAAATAGAATTAACTTTTTCGAAGGATCCAGAAACAGTAAAACGTTAGATGAGATGTTGTCGCAAGAGATAAAAATAGTTTAAAAAGTCCAAATCATAGACTAATAATAAGAGTAGACTGAGTTTCCCAGACTTGCTGATGAAAAAATTGGTTCATGGATACATCATGTGACTGGTGGAAGGCTTGGCGAAAACTTTGGCAGCATGGTTGCTAGATGGCAACATTATCTATAGTTTGGCACTCGACTAGTATTTTAAGACGTAATGTGTTTTCATTATAATTTTTTTCCCAGGTGCAGAGATTGAACTGTTTTTCTTTTAGTTATGAATTATTTTGACATTAGTAATTAGCTTTTCATCACAATTTTCAGCAACTTTTATTTCATTTGGAACTGCTACGTCAGCGTTGATGTGAACGTAATGGCGTAAACGTTTCGCGTTAACGCAAAAATGTACTAATCGGTATCTTAAATTGAAATTGTAGGTAAAAATTTTGCCGTTTGCCGGTTCTTTTTGGGCGCTTGCATCTTTAATTGCTTAGAGAGTTACTGAAATTGATTAAAGAAAATGCACAGTACTATCTAAACGAAAAACTCACTATATTAACAAAATATTTACAGCTTAGAATAACAAATTTGAAAATTTGACTCCATAAAAGATAATTCTTCCGTGTTCCATCAATTCTATTTATTTTATTTCTCGCGGACGTTGATCGTCTGCTACAATCAACGCCCGCAGTTGCTAGGATATCCACCAGTCACATGGTTTGGTTTATGAGCAGCAAAAGGGTTGCCATAGCTCGGTCTATTCTTATTATTAGTCTATGGTCCAAATACATCAAAAAGATCAGAAAATTGAGGTACTCTGAGAGCGATGTCTTAAGCATGTCTGTGACTGGTGCCCTTACCCTACATGTGCAAAAACAGATGCCACGAAATAACTCGTGCTAACGATTTCGGAACTCGTCTAAGTGAACATTTTTGCTATCCATTGGTTCTTAAATATAAATGCACGTGTGAATGAGCGACAAACTACTAAACAATCATTCGGATGGAGGGAAAAAATGGATTTTTAAGCCGAAATTTAAGAGAAATTTGTTTCTCAATTACAACACTGCCTGAAAAGTTTAAACCAAAATAAAGCACAATTAAAGTTGTCGCAAAACAGGTCAATAAAAAATAATAATTAAATAAATAAATAAGCAGTGTTTTACCTCAAAAGAAACAACTCTAAGTATACACAAACCTTTAATATATATGTTTTTATTCATATAAATCGAATAAAACACTTTAAAAAGTAAAATATCAAACAATTTGATCATATTAACTTTTTGAGAATGCTTCTGTTAAAAACCAGAAACGATATTTCTCAGGGTTGAAAAGTTGCAAAACAAAGATGTCTGAATTACGTTATTTATTACGCTCCTTATTTTAACACTTTGAAAAAATCATAAATAAGCATTACATAACTCGATTTTGCATTAAATGTTAAACCTTTTGTGCGTTTTGTGTGTATTCTTTTTATGTATATATTGTTAAACTTATTTTCTTTTGTGTGTGTATCCGCATTGTTGACAATTACGTTTCATAAATGCTTTTAGTCTTCAGGGATTGAAGTCAAAGAAAAGCATCACCTGTCTGCCTACGCTTTCGAAACAGAACAAAAGATATTTACCTAGAGTTAAAAAAATAGTAATAATAACATTACACAGCATCTTGTGTGTAACAACTTTGTTAAATGATAAAATAAAAAGAACCTTTGCGGTAAGCATAATAGCTCTGTAAACCCATGACTAAACAAGCTTGTACAAGAGAAAAAAAAATTGTCTCTTTTCTGCAAATCTGTATGTCGGCACATTTATTGTTGCCATAAAACCTGCACAAGGGAAAAGTATCACAAAAAAATTCTTCGAAACAAAATGGTTTTCTGAAAATAGAAACCCACTCCTACACCAAAACTTTGGAAGAGTTTTGCGAAAACAGAAATTACGAATATGAAAAATTTAACTATTCAGTATTTTCTGGAAGAATTAAATACGTTTAAAAGTAGTTCAGCTAAGGAATCTGCATTCACAAATAGGTTTATTTTTAGTAACACTCAAATAATATTCTTATTTATAATCGCACTATCTTTTGCTCTCATTTGGAAATGAGAAGTGAAAGTAACAAATTACATTCTGTTGAGATAGTTCGAAAAAAATCAACATTGAAGCGCTTTTCATTGCTCAGTTACGAAAATTTATGAATCAAATTTGAGAGCAAAAGAGCTAATTTCCCTCTGAAACAATCCCATTTTAAAACTGACCTTGGGAGCAGTGCCAAAAGAGGCAACACAACAGTCCTGATCTTCTCAAAATCGACCCCAGAATCCCCCCACCCCCAGCCACCGCCGAAGATATCCCCTAAGCTGAATGTAGTTGTGAGCGGGTGCCGAATCTCCTGAACCTGGGAAAAGTTGAATGGAAAAGGCGCCGTCAATGGAACGGCGTCATGGCGGACTACATCGATCCCCCCCTCCCCGGGGCGGTCCTTCCCCCCAATTTCCATTCAGTGGCCGGACTTGCAGCCAGTCAGAAGTGCCGGATGTCTCTGATTGTGCTCTTGCGCATCTGTCTGCAACCTCACGCTGCTGTACGAATAAAAAGTAGAGGTAACGGCGGACGTGTTGTGTGTTTTTATGATTAGTACATCTGCGTCATAGCTTTTTGCAGCCTCAGCAATCATTGAGCAGTGGGTTCTCTGCTTAGCCTGCAATAGAAGGTTTACTCAAGTAAACTTCTTTAAAAAACGGAAAATGAGACTTTTTCTTTCTCTCCTGAAGAAATACAAGACAGTTGAGGCAGTGAGGAGCAAAGGGATGTAAATGCCAAAATTTAAAAATTGTAGATAACCAGTAAAGAATGGTAGATAAACCTCTCCTCTGTTTGCGGACAAGAGGTAGCATTTGTAGCCCTGGTAAGTCTGCTATACAGCATGATTTAGAAAAGGATTTCAATTAAAGCCTATGTAAGACTGCATCTGCCAAAATTTAAAAATTGTAGATAACCAGTAAGAAGGGTAGATAAACCTCTTCTCTGTTTACGGGCAAGAGATAGTATTTGTAGCCCTGGTAAGTCTGCTATACAGCATGATTTAAAAAAGGATTTCAATTAAAGCCTATGTAAGACTGCATCTGCCAAAATTTAAAAATTGTAGATAACCAGTAAGAATGGTAGATAAACCTCTCCTCTGTTTAGAGGCAAGAGATAGTATTTGTCGCCCTGGTAGGTGCTGCTATACAGCATGTTTTAGAAAAAAAATCAAATAAAGCCTTTCTAGGACTGCATCTATAAACACGTTTTACTCAAAACATGAAAATATTCACTTACATCCATTTGCTTCTCACTGCTTCAGTTGTAGTTCACGATGTATGGTCCACAATTAAGTCAACCAGAACTGCTTGTCAAAGAGTCTGTAGAATTCCAAATAGCATCAGCTTATTGAAGAGTCAGTGAAGCGTAAAAATTTTCAACTCGAATCAGCATCATAATGATTTATCATAGCATTTAACCAATGAGTGGTGATGTCTGGAACACTTTTTTTCAACTAGCCAAAATATATCAATCCCAGCTGACTCGAAACATCTTTTTGATGCGTCAGTAGTAGTATATTAAAAGTTTTTTGTGGGTAATATTGGTTTAAACAATAAATTAAAACATATTGATAAATAAAATATATAGTTTATACCCTCACGATTTGCTCCTCACAACTGATTAATTGATGTATTTTTTAGTGAATATACTTCTCAGTTTCACCTATAACTTGGTGGCAAAGCATATTTCCTAAAGCTTTAGAAATAGATATACAAACAATGCTATTTAAGGCTGAAGTTGTTCAATTAGGCCCTCTAGTAGGAAAACATAGAATAAAGCTAAAACATAAAATTTTTATAATGCTATTACGCTATGAAATCCCGACGATGGGTTGATGCATAAAGAATAAGTCTCGAATTTAACAGACAACACGAATGAACCAACAGCACATTCCACGAGAAATCACGAGTTGTGTTTTCAAAAGTAATGTTAAATTTGCCTAAGTACATGAAGCAACATTTTCTAAGCAAAATCTCATTTGCAATGCTCACATTTAGTTGCTATTGTGATTCTTTCTTCTTTAAAATAATAAAAAAGATGTAAATATTTTGATTACATTTCATGTTAACCTGTGCAATAGTTCTGAATTTCTCACTCAGTTACATCTAGTTGAAAGATTTAAGGATTTTTCTTTTTTTGGATTTCTTTTTAAATAATTTATTTATCTTCCTGTACTGAAAAAACATTGCAGTGTATTCGTTTTATCTTGTTCAAATGAGAATATCAATCGTGACTTAAATAATTGGCTTAAAATATTTAGTGGAAAATGTAACATCAGAAAGAACTTACATTAGCCAATTGTACTTGAGAAATTGAGAAAAATTACATTAAATCAGTTCTTTCCTTTTTTCTTTCTTTCTTTTTTTTTGACTCAAAATTAAAATCAAATGCTGTGGAAAAATAATGTCAAGGAAAGCAATGGTTTACTAAGTAAAATCGAAATGCTTTGCGATGATTTGTTAAAACTTTTACGCGAGAATGTTTATCGCGTCTCCTAAACATAAAATTCTGTAATTTATTATGTTTTCTATTCCCTACGTAGCTATTGAAATAAAATGCATGACGGTTTATTTTGCAACCGCAGGAGAGTTTCTCTTAAGGTCACTGATGGGAATAGAGAGCTTAAAAAAATTTTTTTTTAACGTAAAATATTATAATATATTATCTTAAAAAAAAAAAAAAAAATCAAGTAGAGGAAAACATATGATAAACAAATTACACTATGTTTTAATAGAATTCCTATAATCGCATCTCAAAACGGGAAAAAAGGAGAAAGATACAGAAAAAAAAGCGTTGCACAAAAAAAAAAAAATAAAAAAAAAACTACACCCTCTCCCACCAACACACATTTATAACACAAAATAAACGAAAAAACACCTTTTTGCTTTTGCTTCTCACACTAAAACTCCCCGAGCTAACTTTTCCTGCTCTTACGTATTTGCTTATTTAATTTAACTAATTATTCTGCATTTATTTTCGTGGTTAGACTAACGTTTTAGAGACTAGAAAATAATTTACGTTGTGATATAAGCTGGTATAAGCATCCTAGAACATTACCAACGTATCCGAACTCTGTATTTTTTTTAATATAAATGTTGATAATTGATTGCATTTATAAATCTTACGAAAATTATCGAGAGGTTCGTTCGTCATTATTTGTATTTAAAGAAACATTTATTTAAATCGCAATAAAAATTAATGATATTACTAAATATGGACTAGGAGTAAATACGATAACTTGAACTTTAAAGAGTATGCATAATTACAATAAAAGACAAAAAGAAATATTTTTTTTTTTTTTTTTTTTTTAAAGAATGAATTGGGAGTGACACGAATTCTAAGTAGATAAGTTTGAATATACATCAAAATAATGCAAAGAAAATCAATTTGAATTATTTTCAGACAAGTTGCAATCAAGAATTTCAGCCAAGTGACTACTCCTTGTATGGAAAAGCTACAATTTTGTTTAAGTTTTAGTTTACCTTTTCGGATTTTTTATAACTTTAATAATAATGGTATTAATTAAATTAACAAAACAAGTTTTGATTTTGTGTTACTTAGGTCAATAAGGAAGGAAAAGATTCTTTTGATGGAGTCATACCTCCTTTTAGTATTGTTAATATAATCATCCAATATTCAATTCAGTTTTTTTCCTATTATCGAAGTATAATTTTTTAGTTATTTTAACCATAATTTGAGATTTTTCTGCAATTTTTGTTTTAGATTTTGATATAGGAGAAATAGTTATGCCAACTGTCGTTTTATGGAATATTTTGAAGATTGTCACAGCTTTAAAAAGATTTATTGTTTCATCCCTTTGACTTATTCTATGCATTACGTGCGTATTCTTGTAATGCAAGTTGGCCCTATATTCGGGGCCTCCGCGAGCCGGGCCGGAGGCTCCGCTAAACCGGAGTGAGTTTGAGCTAAATCCTCATATGAGTTGAAGGACAAATGATTTATACTGCACGTAACAGATCCCGAATGCAGTTGTTGAAGAAATAAGACAGACGTGGATGATTAGCTGACAGACTTGGATGAAAAATGTCGACTCCAAACCTTGGAATTTTAGAGCCGTCTACTCCCGACTCCGAATCCGACTCTTTTGCTCCCAAATTAACCCTACTCCCACTTCGCAACCCTGGCTATAAGGGAAATCCTATCGGACAGAGTGCGATCCATAAAGAGAGAATTAACTTATTTCTGCTTTTCGAACGCAACGAAATATCGCTCCATTTAAAGTATTCTTCCCTTCTAGTGTGAGAGGAGCCGCTTAACCACAGCCAGAGTCGATCGAGTTGAGCCAGAAGATTGACTCATTGGGTCACAACAGCAGAGTAATTGAAGGTCGGGGCCATCGCATGAATGAAAACAGGGTTTCCAAATTTGGACGCCAGCCATGTGATCAGTGGGGAGGGAAAATCAGCTGCACCATCTAAATGCGGAACTCGGCGTGCCGGGTCGATAACGAAGCAAGGGTATGTTCAACGCTCGATCGACACGGCGCTTCTGTTTGCAATGAATATCCTCGCCTGTTCCCCTCTCAACAGGTAGTTACGAACTACAACTACGGCAACGATTTTTTAGCACCAAGAGAAAAACGATAGGAACAAAAGGAATCGTAAATCAGTCGAGTCGAGTTTTAAATTTAGGATCGTAAAAAATGTAAACATTTCTTTTAATATCTTTCTTTATATGAAGCTGCGAGAAACAAAGGGATAGACTGTGCTAAAATTTAAAAAATGGAGTTAAATTACAAATGGTAGAAGAACTTCTCCTCTGGTTTAGGGAAACAGATGGTACTGAGTAGCATTTAGTAGATGGTGCTTAGAAACCTTTTTTAACAAAACCTTACATAGAATCCGAACTTAAAAAGCGTATTACTGAAAACAAGACGTCCATTGGCATCAATTTCCTCCTTATATGCTTTCAGTTCCACGGCAATACAATCTTATTATATACTTAATAAAAATAAATTTTAGAAATATTACAGACATTAAAAAAAATAATAGACCAGCTGACAAACAGGAACATGAGACAGATTTTATATAACCTATAAACAGGTCGTTCCAAGAACTTTTAGAAATCTTTTTGCGACAACGCTGCACTCAAATTTACTTTTTAATTAACTACACGTTAGTACATAAGCACTTCCATAATATAATGCTCAAAGCGCTACGGTCATAGAGCATACAAACGCTAGAATGCGTACAAATTTATACACAAAGAAGAAACTGTGTATCAACATGAGAAGAAATTGGGGCGTCAACTAAAAGGGGTCATTCTCTATTTGGCCACGTTCTTGCCACTTAAAAGTAAAACACCTAATATAACCTAATTAATATAATCATTAATTAATGTTATTCGTCTTTCATTGCTTTTGTTTAAACGACCAAATTAAAAATTAACAAGTAATCAACTGTATATTCAAATCAATTAATTGTATTTTGGACAATTATTTAGATGCCGTAACATGACTTTTTTTGCCATAACTTTTTAATCTACTGTTTGATTAACCCATTACTTTATTTTGAGTTTGTCCTACCAGCACACTAACTCAAGTTAAAATAATTTGCAAATTAAATAGTTATGGCAAAACAAAGGGTCTCAAAATACCGTGAAATGGCCTGTATTCAATCATCGAATTTTGTTTTAATTAATTAGTAATTTCTCATGGATTGCAATACTCTCATGCAATTAGATCTACGAATAAGCGGAAAAACAACTATAAGACCTAAACGTTTTTGTATTAATAGTAAGAAATTACTTATGATAACGCTTCATAATGTTCAAAATGAACTAAAAGAAACTTAACGTAAAAATGCCGCTCAAGCAAGAAATAGAAAAACATAAGAAAATAAGATACTTCATGCTCCATCTCAATTTTTTCCCCTCTCCGCTCAGAAACGAAACAGCTATAATACGTGGGCGGAAATTCTTGATGGATATGTGAAATTAGGAGAAACGATTCTCCCAAAATGAGATGTACAATAGGTTTTAGTCTCTCTAAGATGTTTGCATTCTTAACGTTCCTACAAATGAATGCTTCATATACTTCCGCCCAGAATTTCTTGTAAGGCAGCTCGGGTTTCAGAGCAATTTCTACGGTAGACATGTATTCTTCTCCATAATGCATGAGATGTAATTTTGTTTTCTTTTCCGTTGCTTCTGTTTCGAGAACGTTCGAATTATTTTTTTTTTCCTACTTTAATCATTATTTCAAGATGAACAATTCATCATTTTAAATTTTTAATGCGAGGTTTCTCTTAGTTTTGTGTAATTGTATTCTTTCTTAAGTAAACATTAATCTTTAGGTCCAACACATCATAAAATTTCATCCTTTTTTTTTCTATTTTCATCCGTAGTTTTACAAGAAAATGTAACTATATCTTATAAAATCGGTAAAAACCTCGATTATGTGAATGTCTGGTTTATGTTGCAATTGTCTTATTTTTTTTTTTTAACACTTAACCCATTTTCCCGTACCTGACACAAACTATAGATACTGGCAAATTTTCTCATGAAAAGATAATATCTTATAAAATCAGGAAACGTCACAACTCTATGAATGCCTTTTTTTAATTGCAATTGTCATATTTTTTTAACCACTTAACGCATTTGCCCGTTTCTTACACGGGCCATAGCTACTGGTAAATGTGCACATGAAAATTGTATTATCTTTACTAATAATAAAGCTGAAGGTCTCTCTGTCTGGATGTCTGTCATACATTATTTGTAAATATGCAGAAAACCAAAAGACCTTTTTCTACTTCTTCTAGTAGAAAGATTTTCTACTACGGGCAAAGCCGCGCGGGTACCACTAGTATTTTATAAAATCTGGAGAACTTAAAATTAGATGAATGATTGGTTTTATATTGCTATTGTCTTACTTTTTAAACCACTTAAGGCATTTGCTCATCTGATACGGGACACAGTTACTGGGAAATCTGCACATGAAAATGTTATTATATCTTATAAAACCGGAAAAAATTACAATTCCATGCATGGCTGGTTTTATATTGCAATTGCCTTAATTTTTTGACCACTTAACGCATTTTCCCATGTCTGACGCGGGTCACAGTTATTGTAACCTTACTCATGAAAATATAATTATATCTTATAAAACCAGGAAAATTTTGAATTTATGAATGCATGGCAATCATAAATTATATTGCAATCGTCTTAATTTTTTAGCAATTAAATCAGTGGGTTCAAATTCCTGTGGTTGATCGCTAAGCAGTTTACTATGGTTATAGAAGACTGATTAATATTTTAATGATCAAAAAATCTGAATAGATACACTGACATTTATGTAAAATGTAAAACGTTTTGCAGTATGGAAAGAAAAAAAGAAGGACGCTTCAATATAAATAAATAAATAAGTCAAGAAATAACAAAAAATATGAATGCCTAATACTATTGTTGCAATCTTTACTTGGGAACATTTTAATCTGCCAGAAACGAATGATTATAATTATTTATTTAAATCTTCTTTGTTTTTTAAGTATACTTTATAACTCGAAAATTTAATATCATGTTGAGTTCCAATGATATAATTAGACTATTTTTTGAGTATAAATATAGATCCTTTAAGAAGCCTTCGTCGTAAAATAGACTCATAATTTTACTGAAAACATCCTTTTCAAAAAGAGTGCCTTTTTAAAAATAATTCTCGTACTGCGGCGCTCTTGTTCTAGTGTCAAAGCTAAATACTTTGGGTTATAAAGTATTAACTCATAATTAACTTTCATAAAAGCCTTTTCCTTTTTAGAGCTTTTTATCCAAACAGGGTCATTGTTTTTAAAAATAAACTACGTAATTTATCTAAAAGTTAAAGCAATAATTTCTATTTAACCCTTATCTTACTCCTGAGATTCTCGAGACGAAGATGAAATAAATCATTCATTTATACACAATGTATCTTCTTCAATCAAGTAATTACATTAGAGAGAAAATGGTTAGAACTGGTTAGATACTTTCTGCATTCGATTCTCAAATTCCAACTGACAAGAAAACGGTGGGTGTTTTTTTTTTTTTTTTGCAGTCATCAACGAAAGCTTAACTCTCTTTGTACAAAAGTGTCACAAAGAATAAATATAAAAGATGTACTTTGGTCCTCTCGTTTTATTTTATTTCACCAGTTATCAATTTCCTCATCAAATTGTCAAGAAATGTGTAGGTTTATTTTCTGCGCTTGTTTCAAAAGAAGATATTACGTAGAAATGAAATTCTGGATGTCTTTTGATCTAAAATATGTATATATTTTTCTCTTTTAAGGAAAATGATCTACAATTTATACTTTCGAGCTGATTAAATTTCATAGCGCATCTTTTTAGAGAAGGGTTAGTGGAGTTACTTATTCATTGATGTCTTATTTTTGGAACGTTCTTTCTTTGATTAAAGATATATATTTACATTTTATGGCCAGAATTTCAAGCTACATCATGTTCATACATTGAACTGTTTTCTATTTTGGCATTTTGTGTTAAAATAAATATGTGGAGCAAGCTCACTCAGATAGATATTAATATATATTTTTTAAATTTTGGAAATATGTGTTTTGCTTCTTTGCATAAAACCGCATAACTCAAATACTATCGCAACAACAACTTTAGGTTTACTCGCTAATTGTACAAATAACTGTTGTTTTGTAATTCTATTTTTCCTTTCCCTGAAATTATCTGTAAATGTGGCTTTCTTGTTCTAGCAGTTTGAATGCTGTAAAACTATTCTTTAGTAATTTGAAATATTTAAGTAACAATAGTAGTCTTTTTTTTTTCTTTTTGTATTCAAATATTTAAAAAATTAAGTTTTAGAATACAAAACACGTCTACTTGTATTTTAGCACTATGTGTAACAAACATATAGCTTCCTTGTTATTCTTTTTGTCGCTTGCCACGCAACTATTGTTTCTCAGGATTATCTGTAAATGTGGCTTTCTTGTCGTCAGAGTTTAAATGCCGTGAAACTCGTTTCAGGTGTTAAAATAATTGACTTTCACGTAAAGTCAACTTTTTTAATTATTTTTTCAAGTTTATCTTAAAAAGTTATACAACACTGAAATTCCGACTAACAGAACATTTCTTTAGCTTTATTAAAATGTTCGCACTATATGTAGCATGCGTATGGCTTCCTTGTTTTTATTTTTGTCACTTGCCATGCAACTATTGTTACAGAAATTATCCGTAAATGAGGCTTTCTTGTCGTCAGAGTTTTAATGCCGTGAAACTGTTTTCAGCAGTTAAAATAATTTACTTTTAAGTAATGTTAAGGATTTTTTTTTTTTTTTTTTTACTTTTTTTTTTTAATTTTTCAAGTTCATTAAAACAAGTTAAACTACACTGAACTTCCCATTAACAGAACATTTATTTTCGTTTCACTGGAATTTTAACACTACATGTAGTAATCAAGCGGCTTTGTTTTTATTTTTATCGCTTGCCATATAACTATTGTTACATAAATTATCTGTAAATGTTTTTCCTGTCGTCGCAGTTTGAATGCCGTGAAACTACTTTCAGCTGTTAAAATAACTTACTTTCACGTAGTGTTAAAGTTTTTTTTTAATTAAAAAAAAATTAAAAGTTCATTTAAACAAGTTATACTACACTGAACTCCCCATTAACAAAACATTTCTTATTGCTTCACTGTAATTTTAGCACTATATGAAGCAAGCAAACGACTTCCTCGTTTTTATATTTGTCACTTGACATGCAACTATTGTTACACAGAAATTATCTGTAAATGTGGCGTTCTTGTTGTCGGAGTTTGAATGTTGTGAAACTATATTCAGCTATTAAAATATATAACTTTCAAGTAATGTTTATTTTTTTTTTAACTTTTTAAATTTTTATTTTTCCAAATTCATTTAAACAAATTCTACTACACTGGATTTTCCAATGACAAAACATTTCCTATAGATACCCTTAATTTTGTGCATTACGTGTGTTAATTTTCTTTCACTTTCTACCACTTTCTTCATATTATTCTGTTTCACTGTAAAATTATCTGCAAATTTCTTGTTTTTGAGAGTTCAAAATGTTGAAACCATTATTAAACTGGTTTTAAAATTTTAAGTTTTAAATTTCAAATTTTCATTTTTAATTTTAGTTATTTATTTATTTATTTTTGAAATTCAACTAACCAAATATATTTTCCGTACAAGAGCTCGACCATTTGCTATCAATAACTACCTACACTCAGATTCCGTGTGAGTTTTTCTTTCCTGCTCTAATGTCGCCACTGAAAATAACAGCAATATTACAATACTTGTACTTTAAAAGACTTTATTAAGCATACGGCATAATTTCTTTTCTTTTTGTCACTATATCGGCACATACCATCTTCTTTGATCAAAGTTTTTATTCCTAGCATAATTTTCATCTGTATGGAATTGCCTGATTGATATTTTTTGTTCTTTCTGTTATTAGATCACATAACAGTTATCATATTTTTTTTTCTTTTTTTGCGATCTTGCACATTATTAAACTTTTTATTTTTTTTGCGTCCGCATATAACACTTTGCTTACAGTTTGCTATTTCGTTACCTATAAAATCGAAGTAATACTATATTTTTATCACGTTTTATATCGTTTTATCAGTTTATAATTTCTTTTATAACAATTATTTCTTGTTTTAATAACAGCTATATATATATATATATATATATATATTAAATTTATTTTTTTTATGTAATACATCTATACCATGTGCTTCTCTAACGGTTTAACTCAATATCCGTTAGTAGGGGAATGGGAGGGCAAAGTGAAATACTAGTTAACATAACTTGCTTTTTAAAAAATGAACAAGTTGGTAATTTGTTCTAAAAATTTACGGTACACAAAGGAAGAATATTTTACAATAAAACTTGCATTGAAACTTTTTTTTTAAATTTGGCGGTAAATTTGTACTTTAAAAAAAAGATGGAAATTTTACACTTCTTTTTTTTTCATGGGGCAAAGTGAAAAATAAATGTTTTTCTAATGAAGCATTTTCTTTTCGATTGTTGAAGATATTTTTGATCAGATAAATAAGTAACTGAAGGAATTAATGTTTTAAATGATAAGGAAATGAAAAATTAAAATGAATAAATAAATAATTCAATATATGAGAAAAATAGATGAATAAATAAAATACTCAATGAATAAGAAAATAAGTGAATGAATAAATGAATAAATAAGTGAATTATTAAATGAAGAACTGTAAATGAAATAATTAATAAATGAATACGCAACTGATTTGATAAAGGGTTGAATAAGTAACTGAAATAAACTAGTTCACTTTGCCCCGCATATTCTTCACTAGTTCTGCAATACATTCGAAATAAAAGAAGCTTAATATCCAATAAAATAATACTTCATATAATATTTTTAGGTCTCAATTAATATTTAAAATTGAAAAAACAAGAACATTATAATTTAAAATTAACAAAAAAATTTTTGACTCACAACAATATTTTGCAATATGAGTATCAGTTTTTCAAAATGACATTCTTTAATTTTCAGAGGTAATTTTTCTTGACTGAAATGTACTACATGTGTTACTAGACAGTTAAAATATTACTAGATAGACGGCGGTAAAAGCAGAGTAAATATTTTACCATTTCACTTTCCTCGCTATTTTACTTTCCCCCACATCCCCCTACATCTGTTAACAGAATGTATATTTTTAATATTTAGTTTCCATGTAGCTACAAATGTCATTTAACTCTATTAATATTTTCATTCCATTTAAAACATATATTTACACTGAAACTACTTCAAAATTTTGCATTTTCCTTCAAGTTTTTCCAGTGAAATCACGTCTTATTTTAAGCTGATTTCTTTTTCGGAGTTTACCACTGGTTTTGTCATTTTTTAAAAATACGTAGCTGACCTCGGGGGCTAGATGAGTGGCTTTTTTGAGCAGTTCGCTTTTCAACCTTTTCCGCCAAGATGTTCCCTCGGCTGCTACTGAAATTTATTTGGTTGCCTCCGATATTAAAATTATTTTAATTGATATCTATATCTCTGTACATGAACTTATATCTCCCTTAATCTAGCAAACTATCTCTAAATCTACTGAATATCCATTCATATACATCTTTTTATCCATGTATCTCAATGTTTTTCTTTCTCTTTATGTTTATTAGTTTATGTCTTCTATTTATTTTAAAGGAACCATTTCTGTGTCTATTCATCTATGCATATTTATCTCTGTAACTATCTATAGCTCTGTAAGAGTGAAAATTTTAACCCGTATTGACCTTATTGCACCATTAAATAAATTGAGCAAGTCAAAACAGTGCATATTAATTCCTAGCTTGAATTGAATTGTTGGGGTAATAGTTATTGCTACATACTTAAAAATTAGAAAACAGTTAAATTGAAAGCCACTATTTGCAAGACTACATTACTGCCGCAATTAGTTCATGGTATTCAAAAAAACAAATGTTTAAAAGATCATACGCAACATTAAATAACTTATTTGCTACTTAATTAATGAAAGATCTGGTGCCAAGGTTCATACCGCACGTAAAAACTACAGCTGTGTGTATCAAATTTCGCTTTTTAAAGAGTTTTGCCTTTATCCCGGAAAGTGCGCCCCAGCTACACGTACACACATATAAACATCGTATGTTATTACATGAATACGTAAAATACTTTTTATTGTTGCCTTGTTTGTAGTAGTTTGTTGAAAAGATCTTGAAATATAGCGTGACTATACGCTACCAAAAAAGGTCTTACGCACCAGAATCTATTTTTACCCCCACATAGTCACTGTAAATGTATCTTTTCTGTGCTAGCACCATTAACGCGGAGAAGTCTTTCTTGCGGATTGTTGAATAAGGGTTTGCATAGTTTTTGGCTTCCGTTTTAGTTTTTTTCCAATGAGTTGCCATCCATAGTCCTTCGATTTAGTTTTATTTAGGCTACGCTTTTAGGTCACACCAATTGTCTGTGTTTTCGCTTTTTTTTTTTTTTTGTGCAATCAAGATGTATAAATTCTATATAGATTTAACTTTACCGATGCTTAATATACACTTTTATTCGCTGTGAGGTTGGTCCATAGCAAATCACATGATATATTACTTTTTTGTGACGAATAGACTTACGTAGGTGACGTGCCTCAGTAGTGAGATTGGGCCTAATTGAGGTAGCAATAAATGATGAATTTTTAAACATATCTAACATAAGAACTTCTTATCCCAAAGATATTAAAACTAATTCATTTGGAATCACATTTTAATTTTCGTACTATAATCGCTGAAAAGAACATTTTTTTCATGTTACATGTATGAACACTATATAAATATTTATTATAACAATAGTACATTTATTACTGCATAGTTAATTTATATTTTTATGATTGCGCCACAAAATGCCGTGTGGAATTTAAAATGCAATAATTTAAAATTGATCTTCTTGCGCGGTAGAAAATCTGGAAAGATATACTGAAATTTATTCAAAATTTTATCATTAGAAAGACGGATTTATTTACTATAAAGCACAGAATTTTGGGGTGTTCAAAACCTGATTGCAATTTATGATTGCAAAAATTTATTCTTTCAGAAACACATTCATTCTTTCCATTTTTTATCTTATTTTCCTTCTATTTATTGTTTTTTTTTTTTTATTATTATTACTTTTCTTTCTTTCTTTCGTTCTTTTTTCTCTTAGCAGAAACATGAGAAATATCGTGAAATCTCATTTAACATTTGCTAACATGGATTTATCTACAGATTTTTTTATTACTCGCTGCATATGATAAACATTTTAGGCAAAATTTTCAACTAAAATTCAACCTTTTTAATTATTCATAACCAATTACATTTAGCAGGAAATTAATGAAAGGTGCGATTTTGAACTTTCCACTTTCCAAATTCCTTTTGTTAGCAGTAAAGTAAAATCAATGTGATTTTACATCTCAAAAAAAAAAAAAGTTTTCAATGTTTTTACTGTTACAAACTGACATTTTTATTAAAAAAACTGATCATGAAAATTTTTACAATATGAAATTCGTAAGATCAAAACATTTGTCTTGTCACTGTAAAGAGATATAAGTTTTTTAAAAATTGATAATATTGTGTACGCAATTTTACTTTTCCCTTCTTTTATCCAAGTTGATTTGCAAGTAAAGTTTTCACTTCATACAAAATCATAAAATATATCATGCTTTAAGAAGCAAAAAATCTTTTACTTGAAACATCTTTTATTTAGTTTATATTTTGCTCTATTTCTTTCAACTCTTCTTCAGTCATAAAAATAAACGAAAATTACGTATATACTCTACATATTTTACAATCATAAATAACAAAGAAGGGCCCGCTTTTTATAGCATTTTAAATCACCAAACAATCTTAATGAAATCCAAAGCAATAGGACAGACGGGTAAAAATAAAATAACGATATATTTTTCTCTTTCTCGTTTTCTCTCTCAATAAACAAAAAGAAGCAAGTCACAAAATGGAAACGTAAATTTTTGATGCGTCTGTAGAATTAAGAGGGATTGATTTGAAAAATAGAAAAGAAAACATTCAAATGGATTTAACATTCACATTGTCTGTCTTTACGTCAGTTCTAATACTACGCTATCGCTCAGATTAAGGTGTATTGCATTTCAAATTTCGTTTGGATGTTTAGATGAAAGAGGCTATTTCAATTGTATGATCTAAGAAGCGTTTTTCGATTATGCTCCATCTTTTCTTTCTTTAAAAAAATATAATGGTTGCATTATTTCGTCGCTTGCTGTTCATCATACTTTATCAGGATTGATTGTACAATATTTATTCAGTCAAAAATATTTTTTCTTTTCTCGTATTTTCTACCAACTATTTTTTTCGCATATTCATCTTCAACGGCGCATATTAACTGGCAAAATACTAATAAAAGACATTTAAATGCTTTCATTTAGTAATTATACCTACCTTTTACCTTTTATAAGAAGCTTATTATGTAGATCAGATCCTAGGCATGCTTTCATTGAAATTTTTCTCTAAATCATGTTATGCAGAAGCACCTACCAGAACTTCTAGTACAATCTTTTTCCCCAAGAGAGAGGAAAGGTTCACCTACTACTTGTACTGATTATTTCCAAATTTTTAATTTTGCCACTTGCATCCCTTTGCTTCTCATTGCCTCAATTGTTGTTGCCTTGTCCAGTAGAATAATGCGATAGAATCAAACTGGTCCGAAAGTATCCAAAACACCCCCGGCCACATCATAACTCCCGAGGAATAGAGAAAATGAGGTGGGGAGCAGGAATGATTCTAAAGAGCTTCACCAAAATGGCAGGCCAATCAAAGATATGGTTGGGAGAGAGTTTAATGCCTGTGCAGTGAGGGCAGCTTCTATAACTTCGATTGCCATCGGGATGTATCCCAATTCCCTTGAAGTATCTTTATCAATTACAATAATTAAAATACTTTTTTAGTTGTCTTTATTCAGGGATTAATTTTAACATTCTATTGTTCTGCACCTGCATAATATGTGTGGTCAAAATTTAACTGATAATACTCAAAGGCTTTTTCATCCGCTTCTTCTAGACGAATCCGAATGCAACTTTACACATACGTTATGTACATTATTCATGCTTGAGTTTTTGCAAGGAAATTCGAAATTTCGCAGACAGGTGAGTGGTAAATTTAGTTTAAAAAAGTTTCAAATGTTGACCAATTTTTCACATTTAAAAAAAAAAAAATTTTTCAAATGGCAAAGAACTTGACAAATTAGCAAAAGACAAACAGAACTAAAACGAAGAACAGGGGGGGAAAGTCATTGGTCTCAGTTTTTTCTTAAATTATATTAATACTATTTCATTCCCAATTTTTTTAAAGTTAACTTTTAAAATGAATGCATTAAAAGATGTCTCACTAAAACATTCGCACATAAAGTAGACAACTTAGATCAGATCAGAATAGAATATTGCTTTTATCAGTTTTGCATCTTTGATTTCTCTTTACTGAGATTTCTTCTCAATAAAGGGGTAACCTAGGTTTTATAGCCGACCAATGTGCCTGAAAGAAAATGCGCGAAGAGATCTTCAAGAAAAGGGAAATGAGTAAAAAAAAACACACAAATCTTTTCTCTCCATTTCCAGTTCACTCTTTCACCATCAATAAAACTGCTAACGTGGGTGGAAATTCCTGATGAATACGAAAAACTAGGATCGTTTTCAAAGAAATTGAGCTGGAGCAGATTTCACCTACAGTCTTTTCTTTCTTAACATTTCTGAGAATATGCGCCCCTAAATTAAGTTAGGAAAGATTAAAGTATAAAGCCTTTCAGATTGCCTTTTACGAACATTTTGATTGCTTCTAAATCCGTACTTTTCACTTGCTTCGGATAAAAAAGTGCACATTTCACGTTATCAAAATGCATTTTAATTAACTTAATCAAGTGTCATTAATAACAAGTACTTGTTTACGAAAGATATTTGAGTGATTTATGCACTAATAGATTTAAATATAGTAGCTTTATTTGTTACTGATCACAAATTTTTTTTTTTGTTGGAAATTGAACATAGTGGACAGAATTTCGCATTTGAAACTGAATGTTGATGTTTATTAATATAGTTATTAACATATAAGGCTGAAGATAAAAAAATAAATTGGCTTAGAGTACATAATTTGAAAAAAAAATGTAGTTATGAATGAAATGATCCCTTTTTCATGGGACTGTTGTAAGACGAAAAACACTCATAAGACAGTGAATAGCAAAGGGATGTAAGTATTTTTTAAATATTTGATCAAAAGCAGTTCAGAGCTCAAACCCTAGCTAAGCCTTTGTCGAAAAGTTTTCTCGAATCATACTGTAGCATCAGAGTTGATCCCTCAAATACCCTTTTTTCTTGTAGCGCTCTTTGCAAAATTAAATTCTTAGTGTAGTTTCGAATCGAAGAGAATTCATGTGACTCCATCTAGCGGAGAAACTTAGCGTCAAAATTATTCCTGTAATTATGTGCGCCGATAGTGGTACAACATGAAAGAATGAATAACATATCGGAGGATCATACAAGGTCTGCAAATTTTGTGCCTCTAACACAGTCCCATTAGAAAAAAAAAAACTGTAGCAAGACTTCAATTATAATTTTTTTTTTTTTTTGCCCCAAAGCAGATGAGAGTTTCTTCTACTATTAGTACTATTTATCTCCATGTTTTTTATTTTGGAACTAACACCCATTTTTTCTAGTTGATTCATATTTGGAATAACAAAGTGATTACTAAGAAAGTAGTCTTTAACCTTACACGTATTAGACTTAAACTTTCTGTTTATTGGTTTCGTAGATCTATAATCTGGATTATATCACGAGAAAACGGGCAGTCAAATTTGCGTCTGGGGTGGAAAAAATAATTATTTATATTTCTACAATACTAGATTTAGCTTCTGTTTAAATTGTTTAACTTTCGGCACTTTAATAGTGCTTTGTTGCTGGAGGGGGAGGGGGAGATCAAGTATCGTTCATTTCAATAAAAAGTTGCATCTTTCTGAAAAATTTTCGCATCAAACAAAATAGTTAAATGCGTATCACTCGAAAGTAGAACAAAAATAATCGCTTCCAAATTTATCTCACAATTCCCAGAATACATTTCATTGACGGCGTTCACAGACCTATAAAAGTCGATTTAACCTCAAACGACCTTCAGAAAAGCGTGGGTGCTTTTCCGAGGGGTCAGCGTCGGTTGCAGAGATCGATAGCATTGTCCCGGAATACACATTCACGACTACGCACTATGCCCCTTTATGCACCCTCCTCTATTGACTAGAAAATTCTGTGTCAGACGCGTGTCGCTGGGTCGACAACTGCCATTCAGAAATCTTCGGATTTATTGCGTCATTAGGCCCCGAATGTAAATGTTGTCAGTACAATGAGCAGACCGGATATCCGGCCCCCACGCCGACTGCATTAATGTATTGAAATTAGAATATTATTGCGGCAAGTGATGGATATGTCTATTTTATATTCAAAACTAATGCATTAGAGACTGGTCGCAATTAATAAAATATGAGTTGCAATGTCGCTATAATTAACCTTGGAGATTGAGATGGCTATTATTTAGCAAGACGGACTTGAGTATTCAGTTATTATGATTAAATACATTTTGCTTTTGCATCATTGAAATGCTAAAATATTAGAGTGAGAAACTTATGCAAAATTATTGTCCAGAATAATGAACGTTTATGTTTTACAATGAGAACCAATGTACATATTAGGAAAATATTTTGCTTTTGCATCAGTGAAAGCTGAACATATGATTTAAGAAAATTATGCAAATTATCATCCAGAATGATAAACGTGCATATGTATAAAATCAAAACACATTAATTTTTTACATCATAACCAGAACAACGTAGGAGAAAGAAAAAAAGGTTGTCTGGTTCATGCAAGATTGTTTTATCACTAGTAAATAATAACAAAGAATTTTTTTCTCAGAATTGGGTCATTCCACGAAAAAGGTGACCGCTTGTCCTGCACGTAATTGTTCATATATTTCATTGAAAAGTTATGATTTTAAAGGCTAATGACGAAAATTGTTGATTAAGATATCACACATAAATTTGTAATTTGTTAAGAAAAACATTGTCCTTTAATATTTCAAACTATATTATTTTTAATGATTTATATGAAACGCCAAGTGTGGGACAAAATGACCATTTTCTGTAAATGGCCCAATTAACGTTCACATGATTCGATACGAGATAGGATTCTACATACAATGCACTAATAAACGGAAAATCACAATTTTTGGACATACATAAGTCTGACTCTGAGACACAGTTATTATGAATGCATATTGTTACAAATCCTGTAAATAGTAATTATTGTAGTAACGTAACCTGTAAATAGTTTTCCGTAATGAATATACAACCCCTTTTCATATGGCTAAAGTATACGACCCCTTATTTTCTTTTCTTTTCATTGATAAAATTTGATAACGGTCTACGCATTTCGAGAAGAGGTAAGAATGTTGTGGAAAATTCCTCGATGTTTATAAAAGCCGTTAGCGATGGATAAACAGGGGAGTTTCGATTGATATTTCGAACTGATAGCATTTTGCTCTGTTTATAGCGAGGCATTTCGCTGTGTTGTTTTCGTATTTGGAAGTAAATACGTGTGTAAACGTTGAGTTTACGGTGTTGTGTGATAATTGCTGATGAATAATTTAGCAGTTGTTAACGGTTTCTCCTGTACATAGTGTAAATAAATTTCCTGTGTTTTTATCAAGAACTGTGTCTTCATTTCAAGAAAGTGGAAGTCGCACCGAATCCGTTACAATTTGGCGCCCAACGTGGGGCTTCTTCTGGACTTTCTTGGAGAAGTGGTGCCATTCTTGTGACGCCTGTGCTGCTCGTAAAGGACCGAAGAAGAGAAGCAGAGAGAAGCTACATCTGTACAACGTTGGAGCTCCTTTCGAACGAATTGGGATCGACGTCCTGGGTCCTCTACCAAGAACTGCTGATGGGAACAAATACATTCTTGTTTCCATCGACTACTTCACCAAATGGCCGGAAGCATATCCCATTCCAGATCAAGAGGCTACCACCGTAGCAGAGACTCTAGTCCAACATTGGATCTCGAGATATGGAACACCTTTGCAGATTCATTCCGATCAAGGGAGGAATTTCATCTCTGCTGTGTTTAAGGGCCTATGTCAAATTCTCGGAATTGAGAAAACTAGGACAACACCACTACACCCACAATCGGACGGCATGGTGGGGAGATTTAACCGCACAATCCTGAATAATCTCTCGCTTATGGTATCCAGAAATCAACAGGATTGGGACAAGAAGCTACCTTTGTTCCTGCTGGCCTACCGCAGTGCTGTCCACGAAACTACCGGATATGCCCCATCTCAGATGCTCTTCGGACGAGAGCTTCGGCTACCTTGTGATCTCGTCTTCGGTCGTCCTCCGTATGCGCCTTCATCGCCTGAGGAGTACATCCAGGATCTCCAGGCCCGGTTGGAAGACGTTCATAACTTCGCACGAGAGCGAATCAACATCGCGGCGGAGAAGATGAAGACCCGATACGACACAAGGTCTACTGGACATGAATTCAACGAAGGCGACAAGGTTTGGTTATGGAATCCCATCCGACGGAAAGGTCTTTCACCCAAATTGCAGTCGCATTGGGATGGACCCTAATACAAAGTCCTTAACCGACTGAATGACGTCGTAGTGAGGATCCAAAAATCACCTAATGCAAAACCTAGGGTTGTACATTATGATCGGTTAGCCCCATACTATGGCCATAGTTCATGAGTATTACGTAAACAACCATGGTTGATAACATAAAAGTTGTAGATAATTTTTGCTTTTAATGTTTAGTAATATTTCTTGTTATTATTGTGTTTTCTGTATCTGTTATTTATTAATTAATGTGTATATTTGTAAACTTGTGATAGAAGTTTGGCACCCTTTCTGGGAATTGTACTGCCCGGGACGTGCAGTCCTTAGGAAGAGGGCAATGTTACAAATCCTGTAAATAGTAATTATTGTAGTAACGTAACCTGTAAATAGTTTTCCGTAATGAATATACAACCCCTTTTCATATGGCTAAAGTATACGACCCCTTATTTTCTTTTCTTTTCATTGATAAAATTTGATAACGGTCTACGCATTTCGAGAAGAGGTAAGAATGTTGTGGAAAATTCCTCGATGTTTATAAAAGCCGTTAGCGATGGATAAACAGGGGAGTTTCGATTGATATTTCGAACTGATAGCATTTTGCTCTGTTTATAGCGAGGCATTTCGCTGTGTTGTTTTCGTATTTGGAAGTAAATACGTGTGTAAACGTTGAGTTTACGGTGTTGTGTGATAATTGCTGATGAATAATTTAGCAGTTGTTAACGGTTTCTCCTGTACATAGTGTAAATAAATTTCCTGTGTTTTTATCAAGAACTGTGTCTTCATTTCAAGAAAGTGGAAGTCGCACCGAATCCGTTACAATATTGTTTTACATTAGTGAAAATCTGAAATATTAGTTTCAGAACTTAAGCCAAATTATTATCCAGAGAGATGAACGTTTATGTTTTACATTCGTTATATTAGATGTTGGCTGACAGAAATAAAATTTTCCGTACAATCTCACAAATTTTTACTTTTAATAACTGTTTCTCCATTCACAATTATAAGATTAAATAAAATACTTTAAATAACTTATGCAAAATTGTTTTGTATATCTACAATTTGTGTTGACATTAATTGTATGAATACTGATCATAAATGAATAAGAAAGCGTTTTTTATCACTATTTAGCCCAGAAAATAAGCACTCTTATTTACACTTGGCATGTTTGCCACGGAAATTCGGAATCCTGCTTTTGCTTATATCTCAGCAACTAGACTACTTAGAGACGTCGGAATTTCACTAAATTATTTGTTTAATCTTAAGGTACAATTCAACGATAAAAATTAAATTCTAAAATAAAATTAATGTTTCGGTTAAGATGATAAACAGTAAACTTCATGTAGTTTTCCCATTAAATGATTAAATATAAATTGTTACAAACCTTCGTTGCTTTTTAACAGTAATACTAGCTGTATCTCTCGGCTTTGCACGGTCTACCTCGAAAATAAAAGTTATGTCAAGTGACGCGTGTGCAACAATCCGCTTGAACAAAAAAAAAAAAAAAAATCAGTAAAATTTTGCGGCAGATTCCGGAAAAATAACCAAAAAGGAAGCATTTTAAATCTCCCGATTACAGGAAAAGCCTCAAAACAAAGCCTAGAATTTTATTTGTTCATATTCGAGGAAAAAATGACAACAGATCTTTCTTTTCAATGATTTTCTTCACGCTAAAAATTTCAATAAAAGCATTATTACGTAAAGTTGAGATGAAGCACTAAATAATAATTTGAGTGGAGGAAAGCCTTCGAAAAATAGGGATTTTATTTCGAAATCTGAGTGTCATAATTAATAGTTTTTAATTGATGTCTCCGCTAATTATTATCGGAGGATCATGTTAAATAGCTAAACATGAAGACGGGAAGCGGGATCGATGGACGAACCCATCGATACCTGGTTCGGTGGTCAGTTCACTCATTCGGGAGAAGTAAATTGGACATAGAGACATACATACATACATACATAGATACTTACGCTCAGTTTTTAATTATATAAGATTAATAGTGATCATATAGAAAATTTTGAATGGAGACTTCTCTGGAGCAAGCATGAAATTTATTCACTATCATTGCTGATTAAATTAGCACACAAATAAATCCTAGAGAGTAAAAATGATTAATTTTTAGTGAAATTGCTTAAAGTTTTAGACCCGTATTATAGTTTTTTTTTTCTTTTCGTATGGAGCATTTATATGAAAAAAAAAAAATCTCAAAATTTGAACAAGCCTAGTTACCCTTAGTTTTGAAAATAATTTATCTCCAAAAAATATCTACACAATTGTGTAGAAAAAAATGTTTTAACAAGGAATTGCAAGATTGTATATAGAGCACAGGATATATTTGTTTTGTGTATAAAAATAAGAAATTTCAGACAAATCGTAGTTAATAAAATATGTTTTGCATTGTCACTTTTAAACACCTATCAAAATTTGGTGTCTATAATTAAATTACCTAGCACGTGATGAATAAAAAAATTAGAACACTAAGTTCATTTAGTTTTGATTTTAACTATAAACACGTATTTTTAAATTTAAAAAAAAACATATTTTATTTGTTTTATCGTGTATCTATTAAACTTTAAGATTTCACGAAGCAACTTAGTTAAATCAACTTTCAAACGGGCTGTTATCAGCGTGTGTAACCAGGTGGAAAAGTGAAGGAAGCTCTCTTTATGGCATCACACGAATGTTGATTTATCAAGCACACAGGCACATTTGCAGCTACTATTCTAATCCCGATGAGTCGAATCAATCTTTTACTTGAATTAATTCAACGGGACAATAACAAGTGTTCGCTCTAAACACGAGTAAACTAGTTGAGTCAACTCGGTTCAGTTTTAGCAGCGTTGTGGAGTAGCTGCTCGAACAAATTCATTTTATTAGAAACAAAGTTGATTCAACTATGATGCCTCTTATGAAGAAAACGAAAAAGCCAGCTGTCAGTAAAATCTTTCGAATAGTTGATTCAACTAACTACCTCGAGTTTAGTTTTTAAAAATTTCATATTCAAATATTTTAGTTTAAAAATACTTAAGGCTCCCTTAACTTTTCATTTTGGTTTCTTTTATCATACGTCCATAACAGGATCTCTTTCTTCTTTTCTTTATTATCATGCACAATTAGCGATAAGACAAGAATGATAATATTACTTTAAAAAGAAGGAGCTCACAACCAAGCAGAATGTGAGGGACAGGGTCAAATTACCACTCATGTGATGGTAGAAGGTGATGAAAATTAAAGGATTGATTAAGCCCCTGTGAAAAATCAATACTACTTTTAAACGTACTCATTAAAGTCGGTGAAAAGTTCGAAACGACACTTAATTGAGGCGTTAAGTTCCAATGTGTCCTAACGCAAACAACCTCTTTCGCTCGAAGTGCAATTTAAAGTTTTATCAAAATTATAGAAATTCGTTACATTACATAAAAGGCATTACATATATTTTCATAGTTTATTGAATCTTGTTACAAAATTTCGCTATTTTTTATCACTTACTTTTATTTAATTACTTAACTGCTTCCAAGGGGGAGGGGGATAATATTTATCAAGACCCCGTAATTAAACATTTTGCAATTTTTCCCATTTTAGACTTCAACGCCTGAATTATTTCTACACTAATCTATAGCCACGTAAATTACGCAGACAATACTTATTTGGAAAAAAAAATCTCAAACTCTATGGCTATGAAATTATTGGTTTTACTTACTTAATTACACAACTGTATGTAACATTATTTAAGCTGGCTTTAAACACATTGCTTTGAAAATGAGGAGGTATAGTAATTGTTGAGATTCAAAATGTCTAATTCCAAAATAGAAACAAAACAGTCTGTTTTAAACCATAGATGCAGTATTTACTAGATGCACAAAAAGAAACTGGTTTCATGGCCAAACGGTACTATCCAGTAAACGCTCAAGCGTTTAAAAAAAACTATTTAAAATCGAAAAATCATGATTGAAAGTTAAATAAAATATTAATTTGAACTCAGAAATTTTGAATTCAAATAAGTTGCGACATGGTCCTACTCATTGGAGTTATTGTTTCTAGAAACGGCTCCTGTCCCCCCATACCTGCTCCTCCCCCTGGGCGGTTACGTGTGTATAGTAGTGTGTGTAAGTGCGCGTGCGTGCTATGTACGCTTTTGTGTGTGAGGAGATCTGTGTGTATGCACGTAGGCGTGTGTGTGAGTTTGTATATGTGTGAGTGTGCATGTGTATGAGCGTGCATGTGTGTAGGACATGGACACCACCGACTAGGAGCAGCGCATTCCGGGGGACGGTGCTCAGGATCAGAGGCTGATGGGCGGTGGTGCTGCAGAGGCCCCTGTTCCAAGCTGAAAAAGGAACCAAACGCCAAGGACGGTCAAATGAGAACAATAAGCAATCGTGATTGCTCATTAAAAAAATGCCTATTGTAAATTTTCAATGCAAACAACTGCAAATTTCAATCAACGAGCACAAGATGTTCTTTTATGTGGCGCGCAAGCAACTTTTTCCATATCATTTTCTTATTCGCCAATTTTTTCGCGTTCAGTGACGACCAGTGGTTGCCATTACGGAGTTGTATATCTAGTTATACTACATCTATGGTCCCAAAAGTACTTATCCATAACCGACTTGATCTGCGATCGCAGATAAAGCAAAAAAGAATATTATTTAAAACGTAGTCCAAGTAGATACTATTATTGGAGCTATATTAATGTTTTATTAGATAAGATAAGATAGATAAGATAAGACTTATTAACAAAATACACATACATAGCACTAAGCAAAATAAAAGAAAGTAAAGTTAAAACTTACAAATTATAAAACATAAATTACAAACGTCATAACAAAAAATTAAGAAAATCTTGACTATAGTTCAACATGATTTAGTAGTAAATTTAACACTAAAGAGCGCCAAAGGCACTGTCCGCAGTGTTATTTAATTGGTTTAGTATGGAGTACAAACACAAATATGTATTAAACAGTAATATTTACAAATTAATTTTATACAAGTAATAAATATTTCACACAGAACAATAATTCGACTGTTTGACTCCAGAAAAAAAACACAATAACTCGCATTGAAACATTCAATAGTATAAAAAATACAATACAAAATCCCCCCCTCCCGGTTGGCAAGTCAGTATATTTTAACAGCTAAAAGTTAATTATTGATAGAATGTCGTTATTTTGTATACATTCATTAACCCCTTGTTTATATTTTTTGAAGTTCTTCGCATTCCTAACATCTTCCGTTAGTTCATTAAACAGCCGCGGCGCCAAGTAAAAGAATTGCTTTTTAATAATCGTTTTGTTTGGTTTTATAACTGTATATTGTTTACCTGACATTCGAGTATTATATTGTTTTTCATTAATTTCAAACCAGTTATTGTTGTTATGCAAAAAATACAATATTCTCTGTGCATATATTTCTCTGATATTATAGATTTTCTCTGGCTCTTGTAAAATAGTATCCTTTTTGTTAAGTTCTTGTTTAGATCCATAAATTATTTTCAAAATTGTTGCATAAGTTCTATTTAAATTGGTAAGATTTGTTTCATAATCACCTCCCCATGCACAAATACCATACGTAATTATTGAGTTTATCCAAGCAGAAAATAAACATCTAAGAAACTTTTTCCCAACTACATTTCTCAATAGATAAAGCCAATGTATTCTACCTCTTAATTTCTTCACAAGTTTATCAGTATGGCATTTCCATTTTAAATTTTCACTAAAAGTTATACCTAAATAATTTATATTTTCGACTCTTTCTATGGTAGGGCAGTTACAGTTATTTGTGCAGTCACATGTTGGCTCGTGATATTTTATGCCTAAATCAATTTTATTAATTCCTTTCTTTTTTAAATCAAACTTTATATATTTTGTTTTATTTATATTAAGAGATAACATATTGTCAGTTAACCATTTATTTACAGCAGTTAAATCAAGTTCTAATTGGTTTTTTATATCATTAATGCTCCTTGCACAATATGTTAATGCTGTATCATCTGCATATAGAGTAATTGTACCGTATAATTTAATGTATGACATGTCATTAATATATATTAAAAAATGTAAAGGACCTGAAATTAATCCCCGAGGGACTCACATTTTTGTTGTTTTATATTTGCTTATGCAGTTATTTAGTTTTGTTGCTTGTTTTCTGTCCCTGAGATAGGATAATATCCATTTGTAAAGTATTCCTCTTATTCCAATATTGTATAACTTTTTTACCAAAATCTTTATGCTTACACTGTCAAATGCTTTGCGTAAATCTAAGAATACTGCTGAAGTTTCATAGTTTTCGTTAATGCCCGCATAAATTTCAACTGATAATTTTAATACAGCTTTTTCAATATTTCTGTTTTGCCTAAATCCGTATTTTGCGTTATGAAAAAAATTATATTTTTCTAAGAAATTCATCAACTGGGAGCTATAACATTTTTCCAATAATTTTGAGAATATTGGCAGAACTGAGATAGGTCCGAAATTATTACAGTCATCTTTAGCACCTGATTTGTGTATCGGTGTAATTATTGCTTTTTTTAGATCTTCTATGAACTCACCTCTTTGTAGATTAATATTGATGATTTTTGTCACAATTTCAATATGATAATTAGCAACTATCTTAAGTGCTTTTCTTGTAATTCCGTCATGTCCCGGTGTTTTCTCATTTTGCATAGTATCAATAATGTTTTTAACCTTACTTATTTCCATTGGGTAAATATACATAGAATTTGTTTGAAGTGTTATGTTATTATCATAGTTTAATGCTCTATCGCCGTTTATTCCCACACAACAATTTATAAAAAAATCATTAAATTTTTCAACCAGTTCATTGCTATTATCTACATCGATGGAATTCTGTAATATCTTTAATAATATTCCATTGTTTTCTTCCATCTTTTCCAGCATGGACAAATTTTTATGTTTTATAACTTATATATAAGATATAGATGATGCTTCTTTGTACTATTTTGGACGAACATATACATTTAGTCAACCCCATCATTAAATTGTCGACAAATAATTTTGAGAATAAAATCAAACAGCTAATGGAACATCGGTTTTATTGATAAAAACTCTTTCGTCCGTTATTTTCTTAAGGGTTTTTTTCCCTTTAATTAATGTGTGTTTGAGTCATGTACATCACTTTGTGTTTTTTATCAATGTGTTTAGGAGTTACACATATGTTAAACTATGATTTATCAGTTGGTGTTGTTATTTTTCTATCAATGTGTGGACGAGTCACATCCAGTGTCATCTATCAATTTGTTTCAATTTTCTGTAACATGACACATTCTGCGTTGAAACATTTGTCATTACATCTTAAATTACATATAGTTATATTTTTCTTAACTTTAATTTGTCACTTATACAGATTTGAGATCACTTTTTTACAAACTCAAACATGTTTTTGACTTTATTTGACATTTGAATATTTATTTTTTTTTTCCTCTTATGCATTACATTTTGCCATTTCCGTAACACAATTTGCCTTAAACGCCCATCCCTTTGCAATACTATTTCATAAAACAATTTGCCCTTAAGGTCATTCTTGAAAATGCATTGAAAGATCGATTAATTATTCAAAGATAATTCGCAGTACATAAACAACATAAAATAATTTGCTCCCCAAGAACAATTTATTTTCGCAAAAGACAACTACAACTCGCGTCGGATACAGCGACCTCGACGCGTCCTTCCATTCATGGTCAATGGATATGCGTGGGCCGTCCAACAAACGTTTGTAAGATTTTGAGGGCGCCATACGAGGGGAGTTGGAGGTTGTAGCAATCGATGGGGGGCTTGCTCATCCCTGTTCCCAGACCACCCCCGCCACCCATTGTTTCTTTGAACCGCCGGCGCCGACTAACTCCTCCAGTGGCGCCTTTCCACCCTTTCGAGTGGGTGGGAGACATCATCGTAAAAATATAAGCAGACGAAGAATGAAAAAATAGATAAATGTAAAATTGTTTCTGAGTCATCGGCTACGCGAGAAATCACTACGAGAATTTGGGAATTTGTTACATTATTACTCGATATGTCAGCGCTGGGATGCTATTAGAAGATAAATGTGTTGTGAAAGTGTCTAAAGAGGGCCATGTCTTAACTCTAGTTGCAGTTATGGAATTAAATATTGTCGCCTATTTTATTCGTACGATGTGAGAAGCGCAACGGAATGTATCAGACGCAGATTCATATTAGTTGGTTTTCTGTTAGTGCAAATGTAAATGAAAAGTTTTTATTATATCTCAAAAACACTTAACGTACAGGCTGGAATTTTTCTCAATTATGTTGCGGTCCTTAGGAAGAATTTTTACTTATTCACATGTAAATGAATTGATTTTTATTTACTCGTTTTGTTGTTTCATTATTTATTCATTATATCACTTTTTTATTTATGTATTTGTTCCTTTGAAGTCAAATATTTGTATTAACCGAATAGAAAATATTTCATCAGAAAGATATCTTAATTAACTTTGTATGGGGAATAATTATCAATTTCAACTTTTATTTGAAAGTACAAATTTACTACCAAAAATGAAAAAAAAAAAAAAAAAAAAAAAAAAAACCTTTAAATGGAAATTCTTCTACAAAATACATCGTCCTCTCTTTATGTTGGGGAACATGGGGCAAAGTGAAATGGTGAAATATTTACTCTGCTTTTAGCTTTAATTATTTGGTATTATTTTAACTATGTTGTACCATATGTAGTCTATTCCAATCAGGAAAAAAATACTGCCGAAGATTAAAGCATTTGGTAATACAGGCAAATTTAAAAAATGGGCACTCATATTGTAATATTTTGTTGTAAGTCAAAAATTATTTTTGTTACTAAAACATGATTAAGTTCTTGTTGTTATCATTTGAAATATTAATTGAGACCTACTAATATTAAATGCAGCAAAAATTTAGTTAATAGTTTCATTATATTTTAATTTATTCATTCAACCTTTTATTTACTGATTGTTTTTATCAAAAATATGTTTTATTATCAACTATAAAATATTTCATTAGAAAAATATTTTACTGTTCACTTTGCCCCATAGAAAAAAAAAGTGAACATTTTCCACTTTTTTTTTTGAAGACTCAAATTTACTGTAAAAAAAATACTGTTTCCAAACAAGTTTTTTTTAATATAAAATACAATGTTATTTCTTTATGTACTGAATTTTTCAAAGTAAATGTTCAATTTGTTCATTCTAAAAAAAGCTGTCGTTTTAACTTTTTCACTTTGCCCCCACATTCCCCTACTAATTTAACAAACACTATAAAGGCAAGTTTCAAGGCAAGTTTAATTATAAAATACAATGTTATTTCTTTATGTACTGTAATTTTCAGAACAAATTTTCGATTTGTTCAATTTGAAAAAAACTCAGTCATCTTAACCATTTCACTTGGCCCCGCATTCCCCTACTTTAATTTCAAATACTATTTCCTTTTTTTTTTCTTTTCATTTTCAAAAAGAAAAAGTTATTTATTTAATTAATGATCAACATTCCTTTACATTTGAGAACAAATCTAGTTATACTAAGGATCGTTATACTTAAGGATCAAACTCTATGTTATTGTTCATGTTATATTCTCAAAGCTCAAAATCTAAAATGAGTGTTTATTGCTCAGCTGAAGAATGGAATAAAAAACATTCAATTTGTGTTGCAAAGGAAAGAAAAATCGGGTTTTGTCCGGTTAATAAACCAGGATTTTTTGAAAGGAAATTTCGAAAACTACCGGGAATTTTCAAGTAATTAAAAAAAAACTTTGTTTATATTTTAGTGCTTTTCTTACATGATTACAAAATTGTAATGCATTTTACTGTAGTAAACGCAAAATAGAATAATTTAAAAAAATATATGCCAAATAGAATGTTGGCTACCCTGAACTTACTATTTTTTGTATTGGTTAGCAATTAAATATTGATTGATTTGAATGTTTAATACATTTATGAACACTACTTATCTTTAATTAAACATCCAAATGATTTATTTGTATATTTATCACTGTTTAAAAACATAAGTGACATAAATAATATCATTCATAATACTTACGCCATCAGCAAGAGTTGCTTATGAATATATCTTTGAACATCAACCAACATTTTGCATTTTTTTTTTCCAAAAAAAAAAAATGTTTTTAACAAGCATATTTTTAGTTAAAATTTGATTTTAATTATAAGTAGCTGATTCTGTACTGAGAACATAGATGTTTTTAGCAGTGAAATAATTTGAAAAACTCTTACACAATCGTGTTTTAAGCCTAGAACCAACGTGGAAATACACGAAGTTTTTTTACTCCCAAAATTCCGAGTTTATTCTCGAATTCCTGAGTTTACTCCCCAAATTCCTGAGTTTACTACCCAAACTCCTGAGTTTACTCCCCAAACTCCTGAGTTTACTCCCCAAATTCCTGAGTTTACTCACCAAATTCCTGAGTTTATTCCCCAAATTCTTGAGTTTACTCCTCAAATTCCTGAGTTTACTCCTCAAATTCCTGAGTGTGTTTCCGTAGCTCAAATTTTTTCCCCTCTCTACATACTATAGAAGATGAATAATTAATAAATAACAATTCACTGCTCGAATAATAAAGTTTCTGTAACTGTGACGTAGTAAGTCATAAACACGTGTGGAACAATAAGAAGCAATAGGATATAATTGGACGTTTAAAAGTATTGTGAAAAACACGTTTGAAGTTCAGATCCTATGCAGTCTTTCTCTGATTTTTTTTTCCAAACCATGCCGCATAGCAGCTCTTACCAGGCTATTTCTCGCCCAAAATCAGAACAGAGGTTCTCCTATCATTTGTATTGGCTATCTACAATTTTTTTAATTTTGGCACTAACATTCCTTTACTTCTGTTTCACAAAATCTATAATGAAAAACAATTTTCTCCAATCATCACTGTGGCAAAAAGGGAAATAAAGTGAAAGAAAAGATCGGATATGAAAAGGATTGTTAGAGAACTCCCGCAGTAATATTATTAATCCACACAATTGTCATCTGACTGTTTCTAAGTCAGATATTTCCGTTATAAAAGAGGCTTTTCATACTACAAAGTGTTTCCAACGTTTTGCATTGAGAAAAAAAAATATTAAAACTAGCTACGTTTTTCATTTTTATGCTTTTCTCAACATTTTTTTTTTCATTAGTGTTATACTATCTAGAATCGAAGGCTATTGAAAACGTCTACGATGGAAAAAATACACAAGGATGCAACGATGGTGGTTTGAGGGTCAACCCCCTATAATCGTCGGTTTTAACACATCGTCGCCTCAGAGCAACAGTAAGATACCTAATCCCAGAAATAACACTAAAATATCTTACTGTTGCTCTGAGGCGACGACATATTGTCAATCCTACTGTGGTAGTTTTTTCCATACTTTCCACTTATTCTGCACATTCTTTCAAAAACTATTTTTACATTGACATATATAATAACACACACTATGTTCTTAGCTTCAAAACCAATTCCACTGAAAAACAATTTTTTTCAGCAATATATTTACTTAATCTTAAGCCTTATTTGCCTTTTTAATGCTTAAAAAATAAAGAAAAAAATTAAGCATTTTAACCAAAATAAACGAAAAATATTTCTTCAATTTTTTAATAAAGCATTACTTTAATATTCCTTAACTTACAGGAAGAGCAAAAATAATAATTCAAAGCGCAATTTGATCGCAAACGGTTCGACATTTAGAGTTTAATCGCCGAGTTTTATTTTCATTACTTTTGTCCTCTACATTTTAATAAACACCCACATGACAATCAATCCTATTTCCCTCTTTATCTCGATCGCCAAATTGGCATTTATTCAATGGCTGCCAAACCGCGTTTACTGAGACACCAAACAGCCGACCACCTGTCAAGGATTATCACCGCTTAAAAGCTGTGAAAAACACTCCTCTCATTTACATATTCCAACCTAATGCAGGCGTCAATGGACTCCTTCTCCCCCAAATTTCTATAGGAGGAAACAGATTTTGCATGTAAATTGAGCGACCAAAGAAAAGCTGCTTGGAGATAAAAAGCATAAAAACCATCGTTCGACCGTATCTCTAAGGGAGAATAAAAAAGAAACAACTCCACTCGTCTCTCTTCCGCTTCAAGCTTTGTTCCAGCACATCATGCTGATTCTTTTTCACCATTTTCTTCCTGCGCCGTCCACGAAAGCTTTTTCTTACTTTTAAAACTTACAAATGTGATTTTAATGATTCTTAGTTAAAGGTCTATTGTAAGCAAAGTAGAAGAAAATGACATACGCGAAATGCGAACGAATTTTGGTTAAGTTCTTTTAACATAACTAAAGAATTCTCGTTCTATTTTCGTTTACAAAACATTTGTAAATAATGACATATAAGAGATATGCTCTTATTCTTTGCATAGATTTCTTTTGATTATTACGTCAGGAGTCTAATAGCATTTATTTTATAATCGATTCGTATGTTTTTATCCATTTACTCGACAGATATATGCTCGCTTTGATTTAAAAGCCTTAGAATTCCTTTATAGCATTCTTTTTTTTAATGTTTAACTATCAGCACATACACGGCTTTGGCCGTAGTAAACAATTAAAAGGTCATTTGGTTCGCCAGTATATTTACAAATAATGGAAGATGAATTCTCGCCAATACGCTATGTTAACTTTCTCGCCCATGTTATGGTAGTTTGCTTGTCCACGTCATGGTAATTAACTCGTCCACGTCATGGTAATTAACTCGTCCACGTCATGGTAATTAACTCGTCCATGTTGTGATGATTTGCTCAATAAAATGTTCTTAAAAATGGAATAGAAAAATAAAAATCGAATTTTCGAAAAAGCGCTTAGAAGCGCACACTCCTATGCTGCAAACTAATTTCGTGCTAAATTTCATAAAAATCGGCCAAAAGATCTAGGCGTTACGCGCGTCCTAGACATCCAGAGATCCAGCCTTTCAGTTTTTTTATTAGTAAAGGAAAAAGAAGAAAAGCATGCAAGAAGGTAGGGTGCAACTTAATAGTACGCTAAGATCAGAAAAAGTTTTAAGGAAAGGAACTAAATATAAAGTATGAAAAGTTGAAAATTGGAAAATAGAAGATGGAGAAAATGTGTATGTCTGTCTGCTATTTCCAAGTCCAATAACTTCTGAGGAAGTATTCCGAAGTGAACAACGTTCTTTTGATTCAAAATATCTCAAAGAAGAGGCCTCATTCTCTTTCTTCATATTTTGATAGGAACAATGTTTTTCTAAATTTTACATAGTTCAAAAAGCACTACGGGGGAAATGTAAGGCAACCTACGTAGAAATTGAAATCAAACCTAAACCTCGAACGTGAAGTCAACAAACAAACTTCAAACAAACTTGGTTGGGAAAAGCTCTGGACGAAGAAAATGCACAATGGTTTTTCTTTTTTATTGGCTAGTTTAAGGTATTCTTTAAGAAACTCAAAGAACCATAACATTAAATCTTTTTACCTAAGAAACCAAGAGCACAAAAAATTATTTTTTATTACAACATTAATGAAAGTTTGAGTTTGATTGACTGAACCAAAATGAAATGAATTTTAAGAATAAATGATTTTACTGTAACTTCTTTTTTGCAGTCAACTGAAGGTCGTGCTTAGATAATTATCAATAAAAAATTAAAACACTTTTTATGTAAATACAATAAACGTTATTTAACAAAGAATTATTATGTTACATGAAATTAGGTGTTTAATACAACAAGATATAAAATAAAAAAAGAGCTTTTTTTTAAACTTTACATAGGTCTCAAACCTGCAAAAAAGTAATAAAATAGTTTTGATTTGAAGAACCTTCTGAATTTCAGAAAACAGATTTTCAAGAAACTAAACAGTTAAAATATTTCAGTGCTTGCGAGATGTGTATGCTTTCCAGTCATAAAAATAAATAATTTATGTATTTTATATATTAAAGTTACCTAAATAGCTACAAAATCGAAGAGTAAAAATTTTCAAACCCCTATGTATGCTCTTAGGAAAACCGGTCGTTACGGTCGAAGTTCTTAACGTTTTAAATCATTTTTCTTTCCCAAAATTTATTTTATCTTTTTTTTTTAATTTAATACAATTTAAAAACTCCTCATGTTCCACACAGTATGCCACGAGGCTTACAAGAGTAAGTATAAAAAGCATAAAAATGAAACTTTAAAAATTTAGACTGTTAACAAAATCAGACAAGATGACAAAAGTCTCGGATCTTTTAACAAGATCCGAGAAAACAGGCGGCCAGCATTTTCTGAAGACAGTCCTAGGGCCATCTTGTAAACTGCAGTGCAATTTATTTTATCGTTTGCGCACCTTTTCAAGTATAACAACTCCAAAGTAAAATTTAAGAGTGACCAGTGAACTCATCTTTTATAGCGCAGCATTTTTCCTACTTTTATTTACTAAAGAATAAATACAAGTTCAGCAAAGCAAATTGATTTAAAACGTGCTATCCGTATCACCTTTTAAGAACTGCTGGAAGCTTACCTTTAATTAGAATTACATAGCTAGAGCTCTATAAGAGAGGTTTACTATAATTTACACAGACTAAATCTGGACATCCCTAACAGGAGAGATTGGATAGTGGAGAAGTGATACACCTGCTTAATGAACCCCTGTCTTCTACTTGGACCTAAAGTTGCGAAATGTTTTAAATCAGTTATTCTCAACCTGTAGAGTGTGCCCCCTAGAGGTCGTAGAAGATTTTGAAGGAGGTCATGAATGTTTTTAAAAAATAAATTGAAAAGGGAAAGTAACTATAGCAGAACTCCAATTATACAAATCAATTGGGACCGAACTACATTCGGATAATCAAAAATTCGGATAATTGGGTTTTAATTATTTAATCTTTTCTTTTTGTAGCAGTACTAAAAATAAGAGAAAAACCATTTTTTAAAGAAAAAGAGCTATTAACTTCAACGCGAAAAAGTTAACAACACGTTGACAACACACAAAAGCACAACACACAAAAAGTCAACACGTCAACACTTTTAAACGTGTCTTTTAAATCAACTTTTAAACACTTCAAAACGTGTAACTTTTCTGTCACACGCCTTTTACAGAAAAAAATTTAAGGAACAATTCATTTAACAATTCTTTTTAATTTCATCAAAAAGATATCTATTTAAACATGCCAACAATTTTTTAATAATAAATTTTCTTTTGGTATATGTTTGGTTCACAATATGTGAATTCTCACCTCCGTGGCATGTCACATAAATTGTTTGACTGTTTATGTTGTTTAATAACTTGTTTCATTAAAAGTATACATTTATTTATTTGTTATTCCTTTCCCAAGTATCTCAAATACTAATTGTTTAAGCATATTTATTTTTTTATTTATTGCGTTTTAACTCATTTTTTTAGGATAAGCAGTCGTGTCGCACAAAAAATTCTCACCTCCGTTACCTAAACACAAAATACCATCCCTCATTAGCACGTGGCAGTAATGACATCAAACTTTATTTTCCATAATAATTCCAAGCCCCCTTGTTTATTTTCAGCCATAAAGAAGTTCTGTGATTTTTGTCGAAAAACAAGAAGATAGATTTTGTTTTAAAAACTAAGTGTGGTTATTGTGACTTCTCGCCTCCGTGAACTTGAATTTCAAGAATGTAAGTTAATGTAAAAAAAGAACTGAACATGTTTTCATATGCTTAACATGTGTAGATTGTAGCAACGAAGAAAAAAAAAACTCCCTGAAAAACGTATCCACTGAGCCTATATTAATGGAAAATTCCTCACCTCTGTGACAGTTATTATCAATGTCATTATTTCTGAGATGAAAATAAATGGTGGATGGGAAATATATCAATCTTAGGCATTCTACTACAATTATAAATTGCCAGCATGTTCTCAAATTTACTAAATAATATTTTTCAACACACATTTGAACTAAAAGGATAACTACTAATTTATCCGTAATTAAGAGAACTTAATATTAGATTCCCACTAATAACTAAAATAGCTCATTGTTTGCACAATGAACAACTTTTTTTCTTTGATATTAAATTGGCCTCGATTTTTAAACATTTTTTTTACCGTGAAAAAGGCATTTTTTAATTTTTTTTATTTATGAGTAAAATAATTGGGACTTAGCTGGGCCATTGTTTACAGTTACTTCTAGTAGATAACACTTTCATGTAAGAATGAAAAAAAAAAAAAAAAAGAAAACAAAAGGTCTCGAAATTGAAAATATTTGCGTTCAAAAGTCACGTTTTCTGGATAATGACCCATTTACAGTATTATGTTTCTGTGATAGGTAATGACAGTGAATACTCATTATGAAAAGATAGGATAACTTTATTAAATTAGTATAAATAAATACTATTGCTATTACCAGTAAAACGTTAGAAACATCGTAATAAATATAATGAGTTATAGTTTAGAAATAAAAACAAATTTATTTCCTACTGATTTCTAGTAGTAAAACTAGGTTTTATTTATTCGTTCTACTCTTTTTTCTTTTCAGGGGCCATTCATTCATTACGTAAGGGTCCCGAGAGGGAGGGGGGTTGGAAAAATATCTACATACCCTTACTAGAGGTTGTTAGGTCAGACCCATTCTTACGTAATATCTTCCAAGTGATTATTTTATATTAGAAATTGCGCAGTCAAATGGTTTGGAAGAGATCGTATTTCATATGCTTCTGGAAGGTAAAAACATAATTACAATGAGATGTTTTTTACTTGTTTTTCAAAGAATGAATAGTGTAAAATATAATAAAAGAATCGTACTGTATGGCATTTTTTATTTTTTATTAGTATTGCTTCATAAACAACAAATATTTGTCGAAAAAGCCTCAATTCTCGATTCCTTTTAGTAAATATTTCGTGACACAAAAAGGTGTTTTAAAAAATAAATAATGGTGAATTTGATAACTGTTTTCCAGTGATGTAAGATTCGTTATTTTTGTTTCGAAAAACTAAATGGACTATTGCGTGAGACAGTGGGAGAGGGGTTTGAAAAATCTTACACTTACATGGGGGGGGGGGGTCAAAGATTGCCAAAATCATCCTTACGTAATTAATGAAGAGCCCCTTACGGTAAAAAAGGATTATTTAGTCTTCTTAGAGTGTGACTGAGGATAGAAAAACAAATTGAGGCTTTTCTTTTTTATTTTCCTGAAATTAAAAAAAAAAAAAAAACGCCCTATGTCATATTATAATTTAATTTTTATACATTTAGAATTTTTTTTTTTTTTTTTTTTTTTGCACTTATGATTCGTATGTATTCATCAGTTGGGTCTATCTAATTTGGACACATTGAATGTAGTCGTATACTGTTCACTTCTTTGCCAACAGAGTGGTGTAGAGATTAAGATGTTTGCCTATCACTCCCAAAGGCACAGGATCAAGCCTGCCTCTAGTCGGTGGAATTGCATGATGCAAAAAATCGACAGTGTCCATGTAATATGATTATTCGGCATGCAAAAGATCCATAGAGCATTCGTTTGGCATGGAGTATCTCTTGGTGAAATTAAATTCCTAGTGCAATTTTGCATCGAACACAGCCCAGGTGCGTCAATCTAGAAGGAAACTGGGCGACAAAATTCTCGTAGCAATGGCATCGCACCGATAGTTTTGCTACGTGAAAGAATGGATGCTTTGACGGGGGATCGCACTAGGTCTGCAAAACGCAGTGTCTCTACTGCAGCCCCATTAGAAAAAATAAATAAATAAAACTTTTCACTTATTTTCGAATTTTCTCCCAATGCTTCTCTCGGGATTCTAATAAGTTCGTCGCTTGAGAGTAGCTTGGCTTTGAGAGTAGATGCATACATATCGAATTCAATACACTATTACAAGTTAGAATGAAGTTAGCCTAACATAACTAGAAAAATAATTAATGAAAAGATTATTAGCTAAAACAGTAGGACTGATAAGTAATTATCAAATCATATATAAAACTTTGCTTTTAGAAATGCGCTGTTGAAAGTATGAAAGCATTTTACAGTTGGCTCAAATATCACAAAGGTTGCGAGTTTCGGCAGTTTTTATTTCTTTTAAATTGGCAACCCTATCGTAAAAATAGTAACAAATTTTTACCTCGATAAAAAAATACCACATTTGGATAGCTATTTTCAAATCCTACAGGTGGGGCAAATATCACAAAGGTTGGCATTTTTTGGTAGTTTTTATTTCTTTTAACTTGACAACCCTATTGTGAAAAAAGTTAAAAATTTTGCCTTGATAAAAAAAATAACATATTTGGATTACTATTTTCAAATCCGGACGTAAGAACCAGATGCAAAACATCATTTAGATCCGAGCGTCAGTCCTAATAGATGTTACAAACCCGGATTGTCTGCATGCCAGATAACCCTATTTATGAATAAACCGGAACTACAAACATAATGATACACCAGTTTCAAAACACTAATAATCATACAACTTCCGGTTTCAAACGAACAAATCTGTCCTAATAATTTGTTTTTTCATTTGTTTCTACAAATCCAACGCAACAAACCGGACAAAACGCAATTAAACCTGATTACGCAACGGAGCATCATAAAAAAATAACATATTCCTGGAGAGCTATTTCAAACTCTACAGGTGGCGCGAATATCACACAGGTTGGCATTGTCCGAAGTTTTTATTCCTTTTAACTTGGCAACCCTATTGTGAAAAAAGTAACGGTTTTTACCTTGATAACAAAAATAACATATTTGGATTACTATTTTCAAATCTGGACATAAGATCCGGATACAAGACATCATTTAGATCCGGACGTCAGTCCGGAAAAAGGCTTTAATACCCGATTGCCAGTATACCAGTTAATAATATCGATGTTTAAAACGGAACTGCAAACGTAACGAGATACCAGTTTCAAAACACTAATCATCATTCAACTTCCGGTTTCAAACGAACAAATCTGTCCTAATAATTTGATTTTTCATTTGTTTCCACAAACTCAACGTGCACCTGACAAAACGCAATTAAACCTGATTGCGCAACGGAACATTATTAAGAGAAACAGCGAAATTCCGTGGCAATAATTGAACTCCCGAAGTAATAAGAACGCCTTGTACTTACCCTAAGCAGGGAAATTTTAACATCCGGCATTCTATGTATAGATCCACCCTCCTTTCCACCCCCAGCTCTTTTAACGTGATGAAGCACTACCGTTTAAACACGCAAACAGTGGCGGGGCCAATTTTGGACTTTATAGCACCTTCGAACTTCGTTCCCACGCGAAGCACGGAAACTCCAGGGCTTTGTTTTAGTTACGATACGGTTTTAATGACGGAGTTGATTTTAATCTTCTCCTGCCTACCAGGGAACATACCATACATATTTTATGGCAATTTTCATTATGTGGACGAAAATAGCCCAAAGAAGAATGACATCTGTTTTAGAAAAGTGTTTTTATCATGCATCAAAAACGCGTTTCGTTTTGATGTCGCCGAGTCTTTTACAACGTATCCATTATTATGATTAAGCATTCAAGTAACTTTAGAATGGTTTTAATATGTTTAATCGTTCAGTGATTGAATTAATAACAAGTAACTAAAATTAAAAAGTTTACATTTGCGACTCAGTCGGGGTTTTTTAGAGTTGAGAAGAAAATTTGAAAATCCTTTAAAAGGCATTGTACTATTAAAAATCAGACACAAGTACTTTATTTGTTAACTGAGATAAAAACTAGCAACAGATAAAAATTTAAAATCACTGCGTTTAATTTCCTTGTCGGCCAACAATGAATTCGGTTACCAATCGCTGAATAGAAGCTTAGCCGTATTTAAAATCTGCTTTGAAAAAAACTTTATTATAATTTGAACTGAATTAAACATGTATGTTCCGAATACATTCTATCAGACGCAGAAAAAAAACCTCTTTATTTTTGTACTAATTTTTTTCAATTTTTATGCATGTTTTCCCTGCAAAAATTGGGAAAAACTTCTTAGAGGTTTTCAATTAATATCTTCGTTAATTAATGTCATCCGGAGACGTAACCTAGCTAAGAACAATCTCAATCAACTCTTCTTTCAAACGTTTCCTTTTTCAAAGTCGGTCCATCGGTTTAGGCGCTACAGTACTACAGACAGATACATAGATTCACAGACAAGTCAAACTTATAACTCCCCTTCTTTTGTGTGTCGGGGGTTAAAACGACATCTAGAGAGATCGATAGAAACAAGTAAGCAAAACAAAGCTAAGAAATAAATTAATAACAGCCTGCTAAAAATAAAAATCATGAGCAAAACAACGCTTGAAAAGCATAAGAGAGTATCAATTTGACAATTTAATTTTTTTTTTTTCAATTACACTTAAGTATTTTTTATCGTTGATGTTTATAATTTTATGATGATTTTTATTCCGTGGACGATAATAAACAGAAGAATATTACAAGATCCCTCTACAAGATTTCAACCCCCATTTGTTTTTTAAACAAAAGAAAAGTTTTCTACATAACCGAGATTAAAGGAATCTGTTTCTTCGGATTGCCTAGTGAAATGTGACCGAAAGTAGGGTGATTTTGGGCCACCATCTTGTCCGCTAGGTCCAATTTTTCAGTTTTCGCATCACATATCATAATGTATTTTCTTGCGAGTAAAATCATTAGATGAAAGTTCACGAACAAAAAATTAACCTTAAAAAGGTGTTTTTATTTTTATAGTCGCTGTAAAAGATGTAGAGATAACTGACTTCAAAGAGTGGAAATTTATGAAAAACTGGCTAGCCTCCACATATCATTTTTGAGATTCTGCGAAAGGTGACAGATCACATTTCATTTTAGCTCGAACTGAAAGTAAAAAATGCGGACACAAACAGTAAAAAAATTATAAAATTGCAGAGAGCTGCATAAATTGATTTACATTTTTTTGCAAATACTAAAAGAGAACGGGTATAGTTGATACACTTTTTACATTCTGATTTTTCTAGCTTTTGTTATAGATGTACTACCATAAAATTTCATCTGAGATTATTCCTATCAAATAGAGAAATAAAACCTTTGTTCACATAATTATTTTCGTATAAAAAAGTTTTAAAATTATTTTTCAAAATGTATCAATTTGGCTCGACGTCGGTAAACTGTTACACTGACGTAATAAGCAAAGAAATGAAGATATTAAGTATGAAACTAATAAAACCATATCGACAAAAATGCGCTATGGTAATGAGAGAGGTTAATGAGAAACAAAGTTAAATCAAATCACAACATTTTCAAAAAAAAAAAAAACCCTCTATAAATGTCTTAATTTGATTTTTTTTTTTTTGTGCAAATACTGTGATTTTCCAACATTTTTGTTCTTTTCTTTTTTTTTTCTTTTTTTGGGGCGAAGTTATCTTAATTTTTGATGGACTCTTATAACTTCTAATTATGTATACTATAATGAGCCACATCAGCCGACATATTGAAAATAAATTAAGTTGATTAACTTGCCGAATAATTCGGAGTTTACTTTGTAACGAAGCGAAGAAGACTAACTGGAAAAACAGTTTACAGTCAATAATACAAATATTTTAATAAGAAACGAGAAAAAATTTCTATGTTTGTCATTTATTTGGGCAATTTATTGTGGATTTAGTTCTAAGCCAATGTAATAATTTTCTCAGATAGTATCTTAGTAGTTGTATGTATATACGTTTTAAAAAATACTTACTTAACTAAAAATTGCTACTTAAATTCCTTTTAGAGAGGTATTTTTACTTTTATCATTGACTAAAAAAATAAAACGTTTTATGCAATTGTAAAATAAGTTTTAAAGCTACAATTGTTTGCTACGTTTCATTTATTATTTTTTAATTATTCGAAAGTAATTAAATTTTTCTACCAGAATAACAAAAATTGCATCGTTATTTTATATTTTGACGAAATTACACTTTTATTAGTTTAATAAGACAATGCATAGAATTCACATGACTTTTCAAGTTTGTTTATTACATCGAATATATTTATTACATCGCATGATATGTTGTCTTTTAAGGGGGTCTGGGACACATTTTGAAAATTCTTTTATTAAAGAGTCTAGATTTCTGAAATTTTTTGCACTGATTCACCATTTATTTAATAAGCAAAATCATATTATAAATATTTAAAAAAATGTTCTTTTATTTAAATTTAATTTGTTTTTTAGAAAAAAGTGAGATTGTTTCGCTAAAACTCAAAATATTCTAGGTCAATTTTCAATTTTTATAACTTATCAACAAATACCTAAGCTTTAATTTTTATTCGGCTATTTTAAAAAATATTAATTAAATAAAAATAGAAAATATTTGAAGAAAAATTTTGAAAAATTCAAAGATACTTTTAATTTTAAATCACACTTTTCGGAAAACTTTTTACACTTATAAGAGTTTGAATGCAAAAAATCGTTAAAAATTGCATCATGGAGAAAACCGCGTTTAAAGTTATAAGTATAAGTATGATGTTATTTAAATGCCATGCAACAAAAATAAATACATATTTCATTCTAATTAAGATAGAAACAAGACTCAAACGTCCTATTAAGCAGAAAAAACGAAGAGGTTTTTTTATGTGATAAAAAGAAATTAGCAAAAAATTGACGATTTTTGCTAACTTCCCAGACCCCCTTAACCTTATTTTTTCTGCCATGCCAAAATTGATGAAGCAAGATCTATTAAAAACCAGATGATGCGTGCAAGTCCATAAAAATCTTATGTATTCATTATTATTTAAGAAAAAAAAAAACTTATGTACAAAAAGGAATACGAGAATTCTTGTGACTTCAGTCAAGTTTAGTGATTTTTGTGATAGAGGAATCTAGAAGCAATATTAGGGGAGACCGGGGCAAGATGACGAGCCGGGCAAGATGACGAATACCTTAAATTTTCCGTTTTAAAGAAGGTAACAGCATCAACTGGATACCACTGGCTCTCCTATCCGCTGTTCGCTCAGAAATTGTATAGAGACGCTGAAATCGCCATATTTGTGTTAGTTCTGAAGCTCTGATTGTTTATAGTTGCCACGATGTAACTTTTGTGCATATGTAAATAAGCTCTGCTATAGATACAGATAAGATTTCTCGTGTTTCTTTAGTATTTATGAGTAACTTAGTTTAAATACTACCTATTACCATGAATAAATGTCAATTAATCGCCATCTTTTATGGCAATAGAGACGAATCCGTTCAAACAGGCAGTCCGGGGCAGGATGACGGGCCGAAACGTGGGGCAAGATGACGAGCTCATTGGTGATGAAACTGAGAATAATAGTGCTAATATTCAGTCCTTGATAGTAGAAAACCAAATTTATAAACCCTCCAGACGAAGCAGAACTTACGGCAATTGCTGATTCCGACGCACCAAAGAAGCCTGTTAGTGTTTCAGATTTCAATGCATTGCCTAAAGCAACACAAGAGAAAAAAAAAGAAAAGGCAGAAAACTGAGCTCAAACATTCTTACAAGCAGACCCATCAGAGAAATGTCAGAACAAGGAGCAAAACGGAAAGAAAAAATAAATTATTAAAAAAAAAACAGGGAAAATAATCCCGTGAAGCTAAGCAGAGAATAAAAACAATTCGAACTAAGTTCCTGTAGGTCCAAGTCTATAAAATTTTGTGCCAAGCAGTCGAGTTGCATCAACTTCAAAGTATGGTGTTATAATATGCCCTGCTTGTCCAGAGGAATATTGTGACCATCCAACAGATGAATGGATCCAGAGTTTTGTAAAAGCCAAGAGTGGTGGCATGAGGCATGTTCCAATTATGAAAATGGCATTTTTATTTGTGCTTATTGTTAGCTGCACTACTTAATACTTCAACATTACGCTGCAATGTATTACGCTTAATTTGATACTTTGTAAGATGTAAAAACACAGTTATCATTTGTTAAACTAAATAACTTATTCAAATCATAAACTATGTCCAACCTTTTTCAATGTTGTCATCTTGCCCCAACGTCAAAGTCATCTTGCCCCAGTACTGGGGCAAGATGACGATTTGTTAAGGTTATGAAAAACTTAAAAATATCCCTCATTATTTTTATCTTAAAAACTAAATGATAATATATTTAATGCTACAAAGGACTACTGTAACAGTTAATGTAAAATTAATTTTACTATCCTTAATAATAAATTAATAAACAACGAAAATTGTTAACATAGTCATCTTGCACCGGTCTCCCCTACCTAACAAATTATTCATTATGAAGCAATTTTTAACGTATCCTTTTTTGCTTTCTTATCATTATTGGATATTTTAATTGTATCCTGGAATCTAACGTAATAAATTTAACTCAGCTTTCAGATTTTTGTTTTCAATAAACTCTATTTTTTTCTCTACGCACATGGTAATTGAATTCCCAATAGTGCTAAGTCTACGCTGCCATGTAGTATATTCATATTTTCTAGTTTTCCGGATTTTGTTTTCTTTAACAGTTTCTGGGAATAACGAACGGAGCTGAAATAAAGAAATATATGGAATTTTACAGCTGTGAACTTATCTTCTCTCGAGTTCGGTCATAATTTTAGGTCCTTCATGTTTTATTTATGTATTTTAGTACCTGTGAACTGAAAATGGGATTTTACTCCAAAAATGTCTCGTGTATTTATTCCTTGACAATTTTATTGCAAATGTTTTTCTGTGACTTTTGTCAAAATAAAAAGGGTCATGACTATTACTTTTCTAATGACAAAACTAAGTATTAAGTATGAAATCGGGAAAGGAATACGATGCTATAATCTTAAGTAATCATGATATCAAAAATTCTAGTTGTACTTCAATTAACCGAAATTCTTTTAATTGGAACTTGTTAAACTTATGTCGATTTTCTTGAGCATAATATTTAAAAAGTGAACAATATACCTAAAAAGTTGCCGAAATATACGCGCTGTATTTTTTTTTTCAAATAACCATATAATTATTTTAAACACTATTCCTATTAAATTCAAAAGCTATCAAATTTAATACAAAAAGGTATTCTTATATCACATAATCATACAGAGTCACGTAATATGTTTTAAACTTTTTTATTTGAAAAATATTATTGCTTTTAAATGTAAATTATTTTACTTCCTGGCAGCATTATACTTTTCGGAATGGCACATCATTTTTTTTTTATACTAGAAAGTCGCCCGTCAAGGTGAAAATTGCTTCTACATTTGAACGAAGCCATTGTTTGTTTGGTGATATTTTCATAGTTGAAATTGTTACCCTAACTCCAATGGATGAACCCTAAACTCCAGTATGTGGCGTTCATTGTTGACCATTGTTTTCGTTTCTTCATTCCCTTCAAATGACACAGTCTTACCAGTTAAACTGTTAAGTGGCCGTATCGAGGTCAGCCTTGTCACAATAAAGCCTTTGAACATTACTAAATATGAATGAAAAATTATCATATAAGCTTTGTGCTACAATATGATTAAGTTGAAAAAACAACGTAAATAAAGCACAAATATTCGAGAAAATACAGCATATAGCTATTTCAAGGCTACAATGGATCCTCTTCAACAGTGCAAAAATCTCACCAATACAACCAGAAGTTGTGAGAGAACTGACAACAACCAGGTGGACACCGGTATTTATACCAAAGAGGGCCAACCAATAAGAATACAGGAACAAGACATCAAACAACCAATCAGCGAACAGCATGTACACTCCGGGCTCAAAGCAAGGCAAGAGATAACCAATCAGAAGCCAGGAGACAAAAAGCGAGACACCAAAGAAACAGGAAAGGCAATTATAGAAATTGCTTCCAAATATCATGAAAAAATGGAGTGCTGGAAAAATCATTGACAAGAGAATGAGAATTTTTCCAAATATGGTAAGCTTCCCAGAAATCGAGGTCATAAAATCGAGGTCGAAGTTTTATCATTGAGCAAAATTTTCCACTCATTCGTTTGAAGCCTTTGTTAAGGCTTTCAATAATTAATTTCCGAGTATTTATGCAGCCAAAAAGACAAAAATCTTTCAAGTAGTCTGCAATTCGCTTTTTGAACTACATTCATGACCATACTTTTAAAATGTATGTAGTTATTTAGACACGAGTATATGTCTTATAATCAGCATTTGCTCTATTTAATAATTATCATTTCATAACACCTGATTTGAGCTGTTCACACTATTGTTATAGTTATTTTACATTTCTATTGCTATACTTATTTTGCACTCGAAAGAAATAAAATATGTTCTTGCCATATTTTAGCTGTTTTAAGTCTACTTTCCCATAAAATACATCGTCTTTCCTTGTATTTTTACATATTTTCAGTAAAAATGAAGTGCAATGTACTTTTATACATTCGGGGAACATGGGGCAAAGTGGAATGACGGGGCAAAGTGAAATATTTTCTCTGCTTTTAGCTCCACCTATCTGGTATTATTTTAACTATGTTGTACCATATGTAGTCTATTTCAATCAGGAAAAATTACCGTCGAAGATTAAAGCATTTGATGATACAATCAATTTTTTTAAAGTGATACTCATATTGTAATATTTTGTTGTGAGTCACAATTTATTATTATTACTTTAAAATAATAAAGTTCTTGTCATTAACATTTTAAATATTAATTGAGAACTTCTAATATTCAATGCAGTGTTAATTTAATTAATATTTAGCTTGTTTGTATTTTAAATGAATTGTACACTTAGTCAAGTACATACGGGGCAAAGTGAAATAGTTTGTTTCATTTACTCACTCAATCATTTATTATAAATCACTTACGTTTTCATTTATTAATTAATTCATTTACATTCCTTCATTTAGTAATTCACTTATTAATTCATTCATTCACTTATTTTCTTATTCATTCATTCCTTTACTCGCTCATTTATTTTTATTCATATATTGATTGATTCATTTATTTTATTGTTCGTTGATTCCATTCAATCTTTTATTTACTAATTCTTTTGATCTAAAATATGTTTTAGAATCAAATAGAATATTATATTATTTTAAAAATATCTTATTTTTCACTTTGACCCATAAAAAAAAGTGAAATTTTCACTTTTTTTTAAGACTCAAATTTACTGCCTAAAATAAAAAATACTGTTTTCACGTAAGTTTAATTATAAAATAGAATGTCCTTTCTTTGTATGCTGTAACTTTCAAAATTAATTTCCGATTTGTTCCTTTTAAAAAAGATCCGTCTTCATAACCATTTCACTTTGCCCCACATTCCTCTACTATTCCGGCGTTTTACGGTCTACCTCGAAAACAAAAGTTTGTCAAGTTACGCATGTTCAACAACCAGACTAAAATAAAAGAGAAAATAAAGTAAAATCTGCTGTCAACGTGTAGAAAAGAGAAATTTTATAACTCAAAATTTAAATTAAGAATATTTGGCTCTTTTGAATTCAGCCATTGTTTTTAAAAGGTGTAAACATTCCGTTTCCCGGATTTTCTGGTGTTTTGCCCTTCCTGAGCATCGGAGAAGCCTGTATCAAATTTTGCAAAGATAATTCGTAAATTGTAGATTAGTACATGGAACGCAGACTTACAGTTTTTTTTAATTACGTAGATTTCTGTTAATGTTTTGAACCAGAAATGTGTTTCACAATAATAATAACAACGTATTTTTTAATAATTCGACTACACACCAAAATGCTTACACTAAAATAAAAATAGGGGAAACGTTTTCTCGTGTGGTGAAGAACTTCCCGCACAGATTTGTTATTCTCAATAAAGTTTTTAAAAAATGAGTTTAAATATACTCTAAGTAAAAGATCTTCGAAATTTGCTACGCGTGCATATAACTGTATTCATGTTTTTATAACGTAGTTTATGACTTTTATGTTTTATTTTATTCCACACCGCTAAAATATTTATTCAATTTTTTGTCCTTACGATCATAAATTTAAATAAACGTTAGCGGATGGGTGTCATTCACAGCCATATGACTATAACAGCACGTAGTGACTATAGCGGGACGTAAAGCAGTTATGCACCTGTTCTACCTGACGGCACGAAATTCTCGCTCATAAAATGTATTCCCAAGAAAAGGCGGCGAAGAGACATAAAATATGGAAATTTAAGATAAGTTTCTGTTTCAGGCCGTCATGGATGTGAAAATGCGTTTAAAGCGTTTATTTCAAAATCCGTTAAAACAACCCGAGATGAATGAATAATAAGCAAGTGACTTCAAATGAAGTTGCTTTTCTCTGGAACAATGTGTTTCATTGTTTAGCGTAACAATGATTTATTGCATTCACAGTTACAATGTAAGAGATTCTCAAAATGTAGTTAGATGTCTTTCGTTTGGAAGAATTATGTAACATATTTGATTGAAACATTTTACGATGAAATCTTTTTATCATATGAGGCAGTGAGAAGCAAAGGGATGTAAGTGGACATTTTCAAGATTTCAGCAAAAGTCGTTTCAATTTCCAGGCCCAGATAGGATTTTGTTGAAAAGTTTTTCTAAATCCTGCTTTATAACAGCGCCTACCAAAAATACTAGTATTATGTCTTGCCCCAAAACAGAGGAGAGGGTCACCTACCATTTGTACTGAATTTATAATTTTGTCACTAAAACCTCTTTGCTTCTTACTGCCACGTGTGAGACAGTGATAAGTCAAGGGAGGTAAGTGCAAAAAATAAAAATTTGGAGGTAGCCAGTGCAAATGGCAGGTGAATAGCATTGCTTTAGCATTTATTTTCAAGAATTTAAGATAAATCCAACGATCTCCCTCTTTTTTTTAAATCTTTTTTTTATCAAACTGGAAACATTCACTTGATCATTGATGGCTTTCAGACGATGACCCAAACAATAATGCCATGGGAAATTCCTAAGGCAGTAAACGTAATTAGCTAATCAAAACTTTCGCAGTTGGAGCATTAACAGAAAGCTTGGCGGGAGTTTTCAATTATATTTTTATTGTAAAAAATAACAATGCTTGTGCAATATCAGTTTATTACTACTAATTCTTGTTCAAATTACTAACATTTATTTTGAAATAAAAAAAGAATTTTTAATTTATGATAATTTCAGGACGAACTGTTTACTGTTTCTTTCGTTTAAGTTTATACGGTTTGCGGTTTGTTGTTTGATTTATTCTTAATTGAATGTAATTTACTAACTTTACATTTACTTATGACCTGACAGTAAAACGAATTTTAATTCAATAAACAAAACAAATGTTTTTTTAAGTTCACAAAACCATAAAAGTTTACTACTCTTGGCTCGATGAAGGAAAACATTTCTATTTACATTGTAGTAAAATCACAAATGAAACCGCTATATAAATGACCTTGTCACGAAAGTAATGGAACAGAAGTAACGTCATAAATTGGTGAGCAATTGACAACAACTTAGAGACATCTTAAAAAAATTGAAACCAAAAATAATGCGTCAAATTCAGTGACTAGCATACATGAGCACGTGCAACCATGTTTTTGTTTTCTCTTACATTTTTCTCGAAATAATACCATTATTGTCGTAAAAGCAAATAGTCAACTGGTAGTCATATCTAAATTTTGAAATCTGTCGAAAATATGCAAAGAGCTTGAATAAAAAAAATAGTGGTCGCATAATAGAAATTAGTTGTAAATATACAGGCAAAGCAACTGATCTATTAATTTTCTACCACACGCAAAGCCGTGCGGGCATCACTAGCTCTAAAAAAGATAAGTATAAAAAATAAAAACGTGTCAGAAATCATGTTTTTGTTTTCTATGTTCTTACACTTTTTCAGTCTTGTCTTATTTATAGCGAAATCCCTACCCGTAAGTTGTGAAGCATTATAAGAAGAGCAAGATGAAAAAATTGGGATAAGCAACTTTTAAGTTCTAAATTTAACAACATCAAAATCAATCTTTATATTTTCAAACACGTTTGTTTTTGTATTTCATTTGAAAAAAAATTTTCTTTTACAAAACCCTTTAGTATTGAATAGATGGTATAAAAAAGGTATCTAAAGATTAAAAAAAATGACCTAATGATACTAAGTTCCCATAGAAATAGAGAGTTCAAAAACAATGAGACGAACAATTAAATAAATAAAATTGTAGTTTAAAAAACTAAAAAAAAAGCTTTTGTATCAATATGAACTAATAATAAAAGAACCATCTCTGAACGTTAAGCATGATAAAATAATTGACCAAACAATTAACTTTAATGTAAAAAAACCATGGGATGCTGCCTGTTTACATTTTTGCAAGGACAACAAATGGAAGAAGTATAAGACAACTGATAAGAAGCACCCTACGTTTTTTTTTTTACATTAAAGTTAATTTTTTGGTCAATTATTTTATCATACTAAACATTCAGAGATTATTCTTTAATTTTTAGTTTATATTGCTACAAAAGTATGTTTTTTTAGTTTGATAAACTTTATTTATTTTTTTAAGTTTCTCTTGTTTTATGAAAATTATTTATTTTAACGTACTTCAAAATTTTTTACATTCAAGAAATTTCTCAAAAAAAACTTACTAAACGGCTCGATTAACATTCGAAATGGGAATCTCTTGAACTCCGAAAAGAACCATTATACTCCTTAAGGGGTAACAGTCGAGATCTAAAACCGTTCAATTTCTTGGATAAATTTCCTGTCGAGTAATTGTCTAGTCCAACTAACCGATACCAGTCATCAATGTATGTTTGTCAAAATCATTTTTATATCACTTTAAGGGAAGGCAGTGCCCTAAATTACCTTTAAAAATTCAATTTTTTGATTTTTATATATTTTGAAACTCCATTTCACTACCCTTTTAATAATACAAAATTCTTAATCGTGCTCATATTAGAAGTAAGTTAAAATAAATTTTAATAAATGAAAACCTCTTTTAAGGAGGTAAAGGTTTTCCTCTATAAATTGCAATATCTCGAAATGGTATTTTTGAAACTAAATGTTCCTTTTTCTCACAAACTAAATTGTGTTAGGCTTTGAAATTTTTACCACCTATTCCATACATCTAATTGCATATACCAAAGTAAAATTTTTCTCATATTTGAAAAATATTTTTTTATAGAGCTGATTTTGTGTTGCAAAATGGCATTTAAAAAATACAGGGACTTACATATTAGATTTTTTTAACTATGGGTTTTTTTTTCTGTAAAATTACACTTGAGTACAGAGAAAAGAGTCTACTTAATGTACAGAAAAAATTCTTAATTGTGTCTTTAATAGGTTTTTAGAAAAATGTGCATGAACCTGTACAAATTAACATTGACGGTATAGGGGGTGTCAACTCCCCTTAAAAATTTGAGATACATTTCAGAAAACGCAATGTTCAACAATGACAATTATCAACAATGAACTGCCAATTGAAAGCTTACCTAAATTTTGGCATTGAATTGGTTTACAACAACTATAACTCCCGTTCTTATTACCTTGAAACATTGAAACTAATTTTATCAGATGCAGAAAAATCACGCACTTCTACTGATGGTTACTTCTAATTTGTGCGAGTATTTTTGACCTCATATTAATGTAGGGGAGACCGGGGCAAGATGACTATGCTAACAATTTTTGTTGTTTATTAATTTATTTTTAAGGATAATAAAATGCTCTTTACATGAGCTGTTAGAGCGGTCCTTTGTAGTGTTAAATATAGTACCATTTAATTTTTCAAATGAAATAAATGAAGGATATTTTTATTTTTTCATAACCTTAGCAAATCGTCATCTTGCCCCAGTAGTGGGGCAAGATGACTTTGGCCTCGGGGCAAGATGACAACACTGAAAAAGGTTGAACACAGTTTGTTTTTTGAATATATTACCTATTTTAACAAATTTTTACTGTGTTTTTACATATTAGAAAAGCATCAAATTAAGCGTAATGAATTGCAAAGTAATGTTGAAGTGTTTAATTGTGCAGCTAACAATAGTCACAAATAAAAATGCCATGTTCATAGTTGGAACATTCCCCACGACAGCACTCTTGGCACTGCAGCATTAGAACCATTCTTCTGTTGGAGGGTTGCAATATTCCTCTTTACAAGCAGGACTTGTAAAGAAGAAGTATTGTCATCTTGCCCCGTGTTTCGGCCTGTCATCATGCCCCGGACTGCCTGTTTGAAAGGATTGGTCTTCAGTGCCACAAAGGAAGGCGATTAACTGATGTTTATTCATGGTAATAGGCAGTATATAAACTAAGTTACTCATAAATACTAAAGAGAAACAGTCTATCATTCCTGTATTTTTAGCAGAGCTTATTTACACATGCATAAAAGTTATAACTTAGCAGCGGTAAACAATCAGAGCTTCAGAACTAACACAAATATGATAATTTCAGCGTCTTTATACTATTGCTGAACGAACAGCCGATAGGAGAGCCAGTAGTGTCCAGTTGATGCTATTTCCTAGTGGAAAACACAAAAATTAAGACATTCGTCATCTTGCCCGGCTCGTCATCTTGCCCCGGTCTCCCCTATTTATGTAAAAATAATAATTTAAATAGGAATAAATTAATAATTAATAGTTAATGTGATTATGGAAAATTTCATTGTCGTCGAATCCGAGGTCGCATGCCAAATTCCACAAGAATCTGATCACAAGAAGTAGACGAAATTTGAGTTGCAAGATTCCGTTACAGCATACATACATGCATCCATACCTACATACAGGTGAAGCTAATAAAAGCGTGTCAAAACGGCTAGAAAACAGTAATTTCTACGAGGAAGATATCAGTAAAAGTCTTCACCTAATCTCTTAAAAGTTTCTGAATGTTGGACCTTTAGAAACCGCTTTTGGGGTTTTTTCAGAAACACGTCGCTTTAATAATATGCGTTTTTTTATTTGCTTATCAAAGGCAAAGTATTCCCCCTGCTCCCAAATTAAAACTTGACAGAAAAGAAAAGCAAACCATAATCCTAGATTAATGACGAGGAGACAGTGTTTGCAGAAATCTCGCGAGATACCTTAAAGACTATTTCTTCCTCCCTTCTTCCCTCCTAAAAAAACATTATTATCATCAATTTCTTGGTTTTCAACTTTATTAATTTCTTTCTTTAAGCATTATCATGGTTGTTTATTTCATTGTTATTGTTATTTGATTACTTATTAAAAGCTCCAGTGAATGTATTAATTGAATTATCTAAGCATTCTTATCATTATTTATATCATTGTAATTCGATTACTTGTGAAAAGTTTTAGTGAATATATTAATTCTGGAGCAGTTTCAGTAGCAGCCCCGATAGGACGTCATTTTGTTTTTGTAACTTTTTTTGGCGATAACTCGCTAATTGTGATGTCTTGTTCTTTATTTTGCCTTTAGATCTCACAGGGATTGCCGTTAAATTCGATTATTTATTGATATATAATTGTTATTCGAAGACTTGTTAAAAATTTTAGTAACTAGATTAATTTGAAAACTTTTGTTATAACGTTCTCAACAAAGCTGATAAATACAGTAGGCTCTCTGTTTAACGACGCTCTATTTAACGACTTTCTCCAGTTAACGACTTTCTCTATTTAACGACGGCTTTTCACGGTCCCAGATGGTCCATTATAGTGTAAAAAGCATTCTATTTAAAATCACTTTCTACTTAAGGACGATTTTTTGTTATTCATTGAAAGTCGTTAAACAGAGAGCCAACTGTATTACAGGCTCTGTCATAAAATTTAAAAAATAAATAAATGATCAAACAAATTTTCCACATATATAAAAGTACAATACGGTACAAATTACAAACAAGTACACCACCATATTCTAACAGCCTTAACAGTAGAGACTACAGTGAGAATCTGGGCGGTCGCTCTCCCTGAAAGGGCTCTGCTCCTGCAATCTTTCGAAATTTCACATACGAGATGTAACGTTTATAATTTTCCAAAATCAATTCTCGCAATCGTACTATCGGAAAGAATCTTACTGACTAAGTGTCTCTGAACTTAAGGGAAACATTGAACCATCGAATGCCCGCGTCAGGCAAGAAACATCATAAATTGGATCATTTACAACTTCACACTCACTCGATAACAAAAATACAAAGCATCCCCCTCGACAAAAATTTATTGTTTTGCAAATTAATGAGTAAATCAGAAGGAGGATCATGAGCTTTGCTTGTTATTGTTATAGAATGCAAAAAGAGTTTCGACCAGCTCCCGCTCGATAAGTTAACTTTCCCTGCCATCTATTAGGAAATAATTGAACTAAACAATTAATTTAACATTTGATTTGCAATTGCAATTGTTTCGGACAATCTGATTTTTAAAAAAATAATAACCTTAGCCTTCCTCAATAGATGGACTATCCAACACAAAAAGAATTTTTCAATTTGATCCAGTAGTTCCTGAGATTAGCGCGTTCAAACAAACAAACTCTTCAGCTTTATACTATTAGTATAGATGAGCTACTGATTACAAATAGTAGAGTTATTTTACAAATAAACCAGTAAATAAGAAGGAGGATCGGGAACTTTTCTTGTTGTGTTAGAATGTAAAAAGAGTTTATAATGACAAAATCGCATCTATGTTGTTGCTGCTGATCACAATTAACCGAATCATTTTACAAATGAACGGGCAAATAAGAAGGAGGATCATGACCTTTCCTTGTGGTTGTATAGAATGCAAAAAGAATTTATAATGACAAAATCGCATATATGTTGTTAATTTTATACATACATCCAATGAGCTGCTGAATACAAATAATTGAGTTATTTTACAAATGAAAGAGTGACCAAGAAGAAGGATCATGAGCTTTCCTTGTTGTTGTTATAGAATGCAAAAAAGGGTTTATAATGACGAAATGGCATCTGTGTTGTTGCTGATGATCACAATCAACCAAATCAGTTTACAAATAAACGGGCAAATAAAAAGGAGGATCATGACCTTTCCTTGTTGTTGTATAGAATGCAAAAAGAATTTATAATGCAAAATCGCATATGTGTTGTTATTTTTATACAAACATCCAATGAGCTGCTGATTACAAATAATCGAGTTATTTTACAAATGAAAGAGTGACTAAGAAGAAAGATCGTGAGCTTTCCTTGTTGTTGTTATAGAATGCAAAAAGGGTTTATAATGACGAAATTGCATCTGTGTTGTGATTTTTATACATGTATCCAATGAACTGCTAATTGAAAAAAAACTAACGTCGACCCGAAGTAATTTGCACGTAGCACATTGCTGGCCAAATTATTAGACTAAAGAGTTTTCTTGTTGTTTTTTGTACACTATTTGTGCTAAAATACTATTTATTTTACTGTTAAAGTACGGTTTATACTGTACACTGATTATTACGTTATTTTAGTATAATTCAATGTTTGCAGGTGGTAGCACTGCTTTGTTTATGTTCTTTGTTTATCTACCCACCAAGAACATAACCTCAATCAGCTTAAACAGTTCACTAGTTCTTTTTATAAGTGCATTCTGTTATATTTGATCCGGACAAAACGTACAAATCCAAAACGTTCACGGACATAACATCCATGACCAAAACGTCTAACGGACAAAATATCCGAGGGACAGAATGTCCGACGGACATAACGTCCAACGGACACAATGTCCAACGGACAAAAGGTCCAAGGACAGAACGTACACATTTTCGGACAGCTAGTATATAACGTCCAGTTTTCTGAGCAGGCCGGACAAAACGTCCGGATTTTAAAGTTTTTCCTTTGTCTCACCTAATTTTGTTAAATTATTTGTGTAATACGTCCTTTTAATAAAGATTGAGTCTGTATAGACCCCCCCCCCTTCTCCCCACACACACTGACAAGATGGATTTATAATTTAAGTAATAGGACCCCCATTTTAAAAATAAAATGTGTTTTACTGCAAATGTAGCATAGAGATGGCCCCCGTATTTTCATGTGATTTTTCTACTTGGCAGATGTGGGTGAGAATTCGGAATTTGCCCCCGGCGGGGATAGTTACTGCGCCTCCAGGCGTGCACGAAGTAAGTGTAAAACAACGAAGTAACAACAAATTTAAAAAAATGAACAAGGACTTGAAGTAGTAGTACAAATGCAAAACCGTTGAAGTAGTAGTACAAATTCAAAAAATGCCCAACCAGTTACTTTTAGCTGTTTAAATGTAGTTGTGGTTAAATTTGTCGGTTTTGCATTTGTACTACTCCTTCAAGTTCTTGCATACCTTGTTCTTTTTTTTTTTTTTCAATTTGTTGTTATTTCGTTATTTTACTTACTTCGTGCACGCCTGGAGGTTTAACACATGCATAACTATATATATATATATATATATATATATATATATATATATATATATATATATATATATATATATATATATATATATATATATATATATATATATATACACTTGCGTTTCTTTTAATAGCGATGTGATTTATATAACTGATAGATTAAATGAAAGAGAATAAAATATGCAATGACTTCCGAACCAATTGAGTCCCGTTCAGTGTAGCTAATTAAAGATTGTACATTCTATGCACGAAAGCGGCTCACTGAAAGCATTAAGAATCGCAGAAAATAGAAATGCCGAAAATAGCAGAGTCGGTGAAACGAATTTTATCGATAAAGCGATTAATCCAACCATTCTACCTGGCATCGCATACGTAAAACCTATAAGTTAATAGCAGTTACAGAATTGGGTTATTTACCTTCGACGTTATTCATTATTGACGAAAAGTTTTTCTATTTGTAAAAATATTTATGTGAAGTCATTTTCAATTATCTGTAGCTCTTTATGTTCCTCAATAAATGTGGATATGATTTGGGAAGAAGTTTGTTTCTTATTTCGTAAGTACGAAAGTTATCTTATTTATGAATCGCATTAATTTACTGGTGCAAAAATTTTAATTACCCGAAGATACAGATTTGTTTTCAAAATTAATTTTAAAGCCTTTGATTTAGTACTTTATGACTAGGAACCGCTGTAAAAAGTATATAATGCAGGGTGGTTCAGAAAGAACGGAGGATTTCGTAATGCTACCGGTGAAGCTTGAATGAAAGAGCAGGTGAGCAAGTTTCGGTTGGAAAACGCAAGATGTATGTGTGTGTTGTCCTAAGTGTATCTTAAGTGTCCCACTCGTTGTTTATTATTCAATTATAGTGAATTCAGCGAGAATTGATAGTGGAAATAAACAAAGCAACGTGGCACTTGGTGCTATAGTTGTCAGAGTGTTGATGAGATGCCGGAAACAACGTCAAACAGATAAGCGATATTTTCCTGAGAAGGATCGACGATCCAATGAGAAATTCATGACAGTGACATATTTTGGCGCCAAACTGCAAACCTCATTGTTTACTTCCTGTATTAATTTTTGCTGAATGAACTACAGTGGAAACGACAATCAAGGAAGGGGTGATTTAACACTTGACGGTTGCACTACTACTTTAGATCACCAGACCTAGCACCATGTGAGTTATTCCTGTGGATACATATAACGGTTTCTGTGTTTAAATCCCCTCACCTGCAGATCGTGGCGAAATTAAAAATTAAATTTCTGATATTACCTCTGTCACTGCGTACATGTTGCAACTTGTACGGAAGGAGATGGAATACGGGTGTGATACCGTTTAGGCTTTAGGAGATGGGTACATGGAATATCTTTAGCATAATTTGTTTAAAAAAAATTCGTTACCGCTTTTACTCTTAGAAATATACACGCTTGAAATCCTACCATCAATTTTACCGCGAACAAATGACCCGTTGTCAATCATTTGAGAAAACGAGTAAATTCCTTAAAAACGGAAGAAGGGAGGCGTGTCATATTTTGGAGTTTAGCTACATTTTGGCGATATGAAAAGAAAAACGTTCTCTAGTATATTTTTGTTGTGTGATTATTTAGACCTGAAAAGTTTAAATGGCAGCAATTGCACTCAACTGCATTGAGTTGGCGAAAAGTAAAAAAGGACAAGCTTTGGATTTTTATTGCAACCCTACCCTTGCCAATGTTCAATTGAAATTAATTATAGAAGGCGTTTTTATCTCTGACCAATGGCTGCTGAAAGCAGTAAAACTAAGACCCACCCACTTACGCAACAAATGACCTGTCCAATGAGGCATCTGCTTTGCCGCAGAAAATAAAAATGTTTACCTCTTTGGCTAATGTCTTAAACTCCAAGGTAACGTATTCAAGCCCTAAAACCAATGACGCACTCGAAAATTCCTTTTCAATTTATCTCTACATATCGCCTCTTCACAAAAATGAACAATTCTAAAACAAGGCGGAGCCAAGTGTCAACTTTTCACGGTCAGACTTCACTCAAACATCGTGCCTGTTCTAGGAAATGCGTGGCACGCAGTGTACTCAAGAAATTACTTTGCAATATGCTATTCGTGTACTATACTAGTTTACAATAGTCATGCAGTTATGGATAAATGGCCAAGCCCTTATCTATACACATCTAGCTATAGTTGAGGCAAGCTTAACTTAGAAGCATGGTGAAGGCTACGCAGATTCTAATCTCAGCAATACGATGCTGTCAGGTAAGGCTTCCCCTAACTATCGGTCCTACATCGTTAAAACTACATACACTTAGCACGTGTGGTAGAGAAAAATATTTATCAATGACATTTCCTGACACTATATTTGATTCAGTATTATTAATACCATTTTAAGCAATTATCCAACGAAGTCACCAATGCAGAAATGAAAACATTTGCTGCATTTGGAACATTAGAAATAGTTTCATAAAAAAGCCTTCTTTTTAGCACATTAAGGAAACAAAGCACGAATTGTTGCATAATTATTATATAAGTTACGCTTACTTTTTGTTGATGTTCTCCTGTCGGTTAAAGATTGAAGTTTAGGAATTTTAATGAAAATATTTTGGTACGAGGGCGCGTTTTTAATTTCGCGGAATGGCGAGGATGGAAATAAGTGGTGGGGATATTTTTCGCCGTCAGGTGTTCTGTGACTCTTCATTAGTATAAATACCAAGTTTTATCTTAACTGCATCATTAGACTATGAACAATCGCCAATCAATCAACTCAATCGGGAAGAAAACTGAAAACACGAAGATGTCTGTAAAGAGGATAAAGATTGTGTATTGGCCCGGATTGTTAACGGGGTTGAAAATCGTGTTTATCCTTATGAACCTGAGTCTAAGCAAGACTCCATACAGTGGCACTAAAAAGGGACAGCACCACCCAAGAAGTTTAAGGTGACACAATCAGCTGGAAACCACATGACGGCGATCATTTGGGGTTCAGATTCATTATTACTTATCGATTATAAAAATAAAGGTGTCTATATAACGGGAAAATATTATGCGTCAATATTAGAAGCAATTAAAGAAAAAAGAGAAGGAAAAATTGACGAAAGTTGTGTTGCTCCTGCATGACAATGCTCCAGTTCACAAGAGTTGTCTTTCGTTGGCTGCCCTGCACTAAGTAGGCTTTGATATTAAGAATCATTCACCTAATAGTCCAGACCTGGTCACGAGTGTATACTACCTATTCCTCAAAATGAAAAACAGGGCATGTGAGAAGAAATTTACAAGCGATGAAGAAGTAAAATAATCAATTTCAGCGCATTTTTTGGTGAAAGATTCAATATTTTTTTATGCAGATAAAAACCAATTTTTTGATAGATCTGAGAAGTGTTTTTAAGTTACAAGTGAACAGATGGAAGAGAAAAATAACATTGAAGTTAAATTTACTATCCTTGTCCTCCATTCCATGAATTTAAAAACGACACCTCATACTACGAATAGAGAAAAGAAACAAAATATTATAACTAAAAGTCCGTAATATTGCAATGAAAAACCAGTTGAGAAACAATGTTTGTATTTCTGGAGTTCGTTCTCATCATGCAAAGTTTAAAAAGAAGTGTCTGTAGTTGTTGTTGTCGTCGCGTGCCAGCTAGGCTGGCAATTTGGGGTGCGCTGCTTCAATTTTCTAACTGTACCGTAATTTGGTGTGAAGTTCGACTTCTACAGTACACACATGCCATAAGGACCCCTTTATAATGTAGGCAACCATTCACGGCATAACAACACATTCACACAAAGAAATGACAAGGACTGGAGAGAGAAAGTAGGCCCATGCCCGAGCCGAGATTCGAACCCGGATCTTTTTGTCGCAGTCAGACTTTTCTTAACCACTAGACCAGGGAGATGACAATCTCCGTAGTTTTAAGAAATATATAAAATGATTCCTATTTGCAATTAATCTGACATTAACAATGTTAAGAAATGCTTATAGTCCAAAAAGCTATTTTGATTAAGACATATATATTTTCCTCATCGATATTGAAACTTCAACAGATAATTCTGTAAGACATTTTTGAGAGACTGTTCCTTCCTGTACAGTACGCAAACTAATTTTCCAAAATATTTTAGTTCAGATAAATGAGTAAACATTTTCGACAAATTTCTGCCTTGTACTCAAACATAGTTTAATGCACATCGTCAAACATAGCAAAAATTCAAGCACACTGTTCAAATCGTGCAGACAAAAAATAAATAAATAGATAAACAGCGCCGAACTTATCTTACTTTCAAACGCAACTCTTTAACTTAAGAAATGTTCGTTTTGAAGAGAGCGTCAGCAGAGTATGATAGAAAAGTGAGAGCAAACTTCAAATCCTTATTTGCAGACAACTTGTTGCTCATAAAAAATATGAACTATACTCAGAATTCATGTTAGAATTTAATAACACTTTAGGGGGAGGGGTCTTTACCGGAGACATTGTTATACTTACCTAATTCATTAAGTATTCAAAATTTCAGGAAGTTTTTCCAACCGATCCAGTTTCAAAAAATCTTAATTTTATATGTAATCTCACCTTTTTCAGTTTTTTCTTGCACAGAGCATGAGTAATAATTTCAAACATGTGGCCTCAATTCTTCTGCCTCAAATGGATTTTATTCTTTTTAAGGGTTTAACTTCAATAAATGAAGATATAATAAAAATTTCCAAATGAAATAGACAATTTATGTCATCAACTTCAATCAGATTAGCCAGCAGTTGATAAGTTTTTCTAGTACTGATAGACAAGATTGCAACTTTTTCAAAAAATTCGGAGAAACCTATAAGTAACGCTTTTACAGAACAGCTGCCATCTTCTGTATAGTTCGTTTAAGAAACAAAACATTGCGTTATTTCTCTCAGTAGTACATACATTGCGATATTTCTCTCCGTATACATACATTAACTTTTCCATCACTTTCCCTATTTTTATTGCCTTTGGAGTCACAAACTATTCGACAAAAAATACTCCCTCTTTTCAAACTTACTATTCAGAAAACTAGATAAAAAAAATCATTTTTCAAAACATCATTTTACGCTTAAACATGGATAAAAGCTGGGAAACCTCATTTACATTTTCAGCCATTTATGTTTGGCCAGAATATTCAACCCATTGATCAAAGGATTTATGATGGCATTAAGCGGCTTAAAGAAATTTACATCAAATGCATCCTAAATCGGCGTCAACCCTAGGCGAACCAAATCTGTGAACAAGACTCAGCGGGCAGTGAACTGGGAATTCACAATGAGAAATATTGATTGCTTGCCGTTGCCAAAAATAGAAATTTGGCAACCTATCAAATGAGAAGACTTTTTCCCGACAATCAACAATTTTACTTTTTTCCCAGTGTATGCCAATCTGCATACATCCATGTATTCATGCGACCTTGTTGTCGCTATCTGTAAACAGGCTTTCTCCTTTAGTCACGCATGCGTGATAATATTTTTTTTTCTTAAAAAAATAAAAACAAAAAAGAACTCGTGTGTTTTGAGCTGGAATTTTGAATTGTTGATACGAACGAGACGAGAAATAATATTTGCTGTTGCATTTTGATGAGTTATCTGCAAATAAAGTATTGTTTTTCAAGATATTTGCTGTATTGTTTTGTTATAGCCGCAGGGATCAAATATTAAATATGGTTGATGAATGCTTTTGTTTGTTAATAACAGTAACAATTGGACAAATAGACTGCTGGGAAAATTATACAGATTTCAAAATGTTTGATTTTGTTTTAATCATAATGAAAATGAGTTTAATTTTATTGCGTTAAATTCAAAAAGAACAGTTGAATAAAAAGTCTCAAAATGATTTTTACTCGTAAGATGAATCAAGACATTAGTTTTAACTAATAAGTAAAACTTTAGTATTTAATCAATAGGTTAAAACTGGATAAACTTAGAGCTGAATTGGGTGGTGTAATGTTTTTATGTTATAAGCTGAATTAGGCTAACTGATATAAAACAGAGCACGCAACATGATATATTATTACATTTCAAAATTGTACAGATCCAAATGCTGATTAATAAAATATTTGTTACTGATTAAGTAATGCATGATACATGATATACAAATATGGGTTGTGAGCAAAAATTTGTACAAAAAAGTCAATGCAATAAAATGATAAATTTCAAACTTCGCGCCCCCATAACTTCGCTTTATGCAGAACATAGAAAAAAAATGGTCGTTATCTATTTTTTTCTTCAGAGAAATATGACAAATCAATGGATAAGTTGACGCAAACATTTGGAAAACATTTTGTTTTAAGCGTTATTTTGTCATAATTTTACCATCATGTGCTCTGAAACTGCTCGAAAAAGAGCTATACTTTTGAATTATTCAGTGTATTTTTAAATTTATTGTTTTCTATGTAAATTTTTGTAAGTGTTTCAAGTTTTCAGGCAGGTGGCTCTAAAATAAGCTATGAATAAGTCCTTCTTTGTGTTAAGAAGTAACTTCGTTTTGAAACCCGCCATTTTGGGATACACTATGTTTTTAGTTGACGGTGGATATTTGGAAGAATATGTAGTATACTGAAAAGTTGGAGCAATTCGAATTCCCATATTATGACGAAGTCTACCCAATTATAATTCTAATACTAAGATGTTATGTAGTGACATCTATCTTTTTGAAAAAACTATATTTTTGTTCAAGTTCTAAAGTGTTTATTATTCATTACGAGCCTACAAGAATATCTTCTAAGATGACATGACTAAATCTACTGGCATTGGTAATATAAGTCTTCTTATTTTTTATTTGGTTAATTTTTGCTTCAAACAAGGGAAAAAAATCAGAATTGTAAATTTGCTTATTCTAACCTGCATAAAAGTCTGGTAGACATATAAGTGCTGGGATTTTAAGCTTTTGATTTTACCCAGTTGGATTTAGTATTAAAATTAAACTCACAGAATTTTTTTCCTTTGAGTTTTCCAAAGATCTTGCATTATTCTATTATTATTATTGTTATTATTATTATTTTTTGATCATCTGATTTTGATTATTTTTTTCATTTTGTTATGTATTTATTTGAGGTATACTGTGACGCTTGATTTCCGTTCTGTCAAATCCTTAAACATTATCATGCATTTAAGTTCAAAGTATTTAGACATTTCACGAGGTTTAATTCTTACAGAACGGTAAGAGGGGTAAGTTTACCCTCATCAAGAGAGAGTCAGACATCACTTTGCGAAGCAACACGTGTCATGAACAGCAATGAAGAGCTTAGTCGTCTGATTCGATGGAAAAAATTCACTTTGGACGGTCCAGACGGCTTAAAGCATTATTGACGTGATATTAGAAAAGAAGAATAGAAAATATCGAGCTGAAACTTTAATGCAGGTTCCGTGATGGTTAGTTCTGACTTTTCTAACTGTTTAAAGAAATAACTTTTCTTGCTGGAGTACGAAATGCAAAAAAAAAAAGAAAAAAAAAAATAACGTGGCAGTGAGAAGCAAAAATATGTAAGTGGACTTAATTAAGCTTTGAGAAAAACGCATATGAAGCTCAGATCCTAGGTAGGTTTTCATTGATCTATTTTTCTTCTAAATCCTGCTGCGTAGCAGTATTTACCAGGAATACTAGTTTTTTCTCTTGTCCCAAAGCAGAGGAGAGGTTCTACTACCACGTGTACAGGTTCTCAAAATTTAAAATTTTTGCCTCTTACATCCCTTTGCTTCTCACTGCCTCAAATGAGGCTATGAGAAGCAAAGGAATGTAGGAAGACACTTTTAGGTTTTGAGTAAAAGGTGTTTAAAGTAGTTTAGACCTTAAGTAGGCTTTTATTGATTTTTTTTTCTCTAAATCACGCTCTATAGCGGTACAAACCAGGTTTACTCGTACCATCTCTTGTCCCAAAACAGAAAATAGGTTCTCCTTCTATTTCCACTAGTTTTCTCCAAATTTTTAATTACCGCTCTTACATTTCTTTGCTTCTCATTGCCTGAAATGATGCTGTAAGATAATATTTTGCCTGCATCTCTGATTGTAAGAGTAATATGAGTATTTTATGAAGATATTACGACGATGAACTCAGCAAAAGCAAGGATTTGAGTACTGGCATGTCAAACCTATTAAATTGACCAGCTTATAGTCTTGATATTAATCTCGTTGGGTGATTTTTGGAGGTTAAGTTTCCACCTCTAACACAGCCAGAATTCACCATCTGAGTTTGAGGCGATTTGGTTACAACAGTCCTTACTTGCATATGAAATTACAAACTAGTGCTGGTATTATAGCATAAAACAAAGAGTTCTTGAGAAGTCTAACACCCCCTCCCCTAAAGCTCGCCTTTGTTGGGGCCCAGTTTATCATGATAGGGTGACAACAGATCAGTCATTTAGGGAGGGGAGGGGGATCAGGAAAGAGTAGTTGACCGCCTTGGCTTTTCTAAATCAATATATGTTCATAAAAATGTGGGTTATGTTGCCTTTCGATGCAATATACACAGGGTATATACATCTTAACCCCCCCCCCCTTCTCCTCGAAAATTTTGTAATAACTGGCCAATAGCTGGACGAACCTAACTTGGTCGCATTTTAATACTGAGATTAGGATCTGCAATGCTGCCGCGTTAGGTTTTTCCCAACTACACATCTCAGTACCAAAGAGCTAGTCGAGAAGCACAGTGCAGTCAAAATTAAACCAAATTTGATTGCAGCCGTTAAAAATGCTTGAGGAACATGTGCCTTGTTGGATATTCAAGGAATAGAAATTGTTGATCCAGCACATTTTTTATCTACTCAATCGTAAAAAAAGAATGAAAGAAGGCTTCAATATTGTAAATATATATCTAAAAAAAAGTTTAAAAGATAAAGAAAATGATTTTTAAAACTTTTAAAAATAAAAAGTTCAAAATTGGAATTTGTAGACGGAAAAAATGTGTTTGTTGGTCTAATCTAATTAATTTCAGGGAAAAGTCCAATTCGAGCTAACGTTTTTATTCGAAAAATCTCAGCGATGATAACTCATTCCAATATTTAGTTTTCTTCTTCTTTTTATTTTTTTAATTGAACAATATTCCTTTAAATTTTGAGCGGTTGGACAAAATTACCATTAACGCCAACGGGGGAATTTATAAGGTATGTATATGTTAAGAAATCAAAAATTTTTCTTCGGACAAACTTAGCTGAAAAGAGCTTTTAAAAAATGATTTTTACAGAAAAATGTTTTTGATTTGGTTCTTTAAGTCTCAAGAAACTTTTTGAGCAATTCAATAATTTTTAACATTATCGACAACTGTGGACATGTGAACCTTTCTATCTAAAAAATTAATAATTGCGGGTATTCAGAATACATTTTCCATTTTTTGTTTCAAGAAATATATAAAACTGTATTAATAAAAATCGAAACACCATTTTTTCAGACATCACATATGCATCTTTTTTTTTCTTAATAAATATTTCCTCAGGTTAAAATATTCATTTTTTGTATTATCTGATTAAAACTTTAGGTTTATTTGTATTGCATAGTCTATACTGTTCTTACTTTTTTAAAATTATCATCATTAATTTTTTGGAACGTTCCGTTTTAAGTCTTTTGTATTGATTATTTCTCATATTTTTCCCGTTTACGTATTGGGGAAAAAGTGATTGAATTTTACGTATTTTAATTATCAGAAAAAAGGAGTTAGAGTTTATTGAAACATGATGGCTAGCAGTTAGAAAGAACAAATTTGATCGTATTCAAAAATTAACCTATTTTTTTTCTTTGCACTTGAGTACTATATAAATATAGTTATTTTATGTCTTTAACAGATATATTTGAATCTATTCTAGCTCATGTGTGCCTCACATGACTTCATTTTACTCCAATTTAATGTAATTTTTCCATTTTTGTAATGTTAATGTGATTCAATAGTTTACTCTCTAAATGTCACCAACAGTGGTCAAATTAAAACCAGATTTTAAAAAAAAAATTGCCAAATTTGTCGCCAAGTTGGCGACAATACTTGACGACCAAAACACTGGCGATATATCGCCAAGTGTCCGCCAAATTATAACACCACTTTTAAACATCGAAATTAACAATGTTTTCCCCCCAAAAAGGGGCAAAAGACCCCCTTAGAAACACCCGAATGCAACAAAAAGGGGGAGGTGCACAACTAGACCCCGCTAGGAGTCTACGTACCAAATTTCAACTTTCTAGGATATACCGTTCTTGAGTTATGCGACATACATACGCACATACGCACATACATACACACGTACATACAGACGTCACGAGAGAACTCGTTGTAACTAACTCGGGAATTGTCGAAATGGATATTTCGCGTGTCTATATGTTCTTATGCACTTATCCACGTGTGGTCGTGTCGAAAAAAAACTCAACATTCATTCGTGGGTGAGCAAAATGGAAATTAAGGTCGATTTTAGAGTGAAAGTTTTTTCGCGAATACAATACTTCCTTTTTTGTAAAAGGAAGTAAAAAAAAAACGAAGGAGAGGAAAAAGTGCTTTTAGTTCAGTAAGCGTCTTGGAAAAACCTTTTGAGGGAACTGAACAAAAATCTCGTTGAATGCTTGAGCCAGACCTCTTATGGCCAGTATTTTTTGCAGTGTTTTTTGGTTAACCACTTTTCATAGTTCTATTTTTATCACTTTCTTAATGAACACAACAAATTTACAAATACTTACCTAGCTTTTTGCTTTTGTTTCATTAATGCAGTTACGTGTATAGTTTAATAACATTTTAAAAAATGGAAACATAGCGTTTCTTAGAAATTTATGCATCAAAATGTACTTTCGCGCGCGCGTGCCTCGTGCCGTCATTTAAAATCAATACATTTATTTTTATGCCCACAATTTGATGTTTAAGCTTAAAGATACGTCTAGAACTAAACAAGACTACTTTCCTGTATGCAAACATCGGCGCTGGTTTTATTCGAATCTGGTGACAGTAGTTCTGCTGCACAAAGCGGAAGTAAAAAACCCTTGTCTATGAAAAAAAGTACTCAATTTTGGTTGTTCAATATGTGAGAAAATAAATAAGTAAACATTTTTTCGCGCGATGTTATGAATTAAGTTGGCAAAAGAAAAGTTTGATGAAACGAGAAAAACTCGGTATTTAAAGAGAGTTTTTTTAAGGGAAAATCCACTATATTTTTATGTGAAATTTCTGTATTTATTTTCACATGAGTTAAATATTCCTTTAGCGTCGTTTAACTTAAGTTAATAAATTTACTGTTCAAAAAATATTAAAAACTTTATCCACCCAATAAGTTGAAAAATATATTTATGAGTACTGTATACTCATAATGAGTACTGTATACATTTAAATACAAAGGCATTTTATTTTTGAGTAAAAGAAAACTACTGGAATATTTCAAGAAAGGGGAGAAACGATATTTCCTTGTTTTTCCTATCCCACAGTTAATCGACAACAGTTGTCCCAAACTGTTGACAGCATTGTAGTTGCTACCAAAGTATCAGAAGCATTTGTAGAAATATTATTGTGACAGTTTTGTTTCTTGTCAACAGCTTTAGAATAGTCAAAGCATGGAAGCCCTTAAAAGTTAAGTAGTAGCCTGTAATATCGTAGTTTCCTACAAAGCATGGATTTCGCTGCATAAAATACTTGAGAATTGTATTAAAATGTTTAAAATGAAAGAAGAAATATCTGAACTCTAATGTTAATTTACATTTGTATTAAAAAAAATCGATTTCAAAAAATGGTGTCTGTTAACTGCATATACAGGGTGTTCCGTTTTAACCTGCAAGACCTTTATTTTCGCACCCGTTGTTCCTAGATGCATACTTCCAATTGCAATAATGTTCAAAATCAGATGCAGGGTTAAGGCATTGAAAGCTTGAAGCAAAAATAAAAATGAGTCAAAAAATACGAAACTTAACTTTTATTCGGGTCCTAGGTCCCCTCACTAATATGTAGAGAAATAATCTCCATTGAAAACTATTACTAACACGAAAAACTTGACATTTGTGCGACCAAAACTCAAGGAGATATTCCAGTTTTAAGTTTTAAGGGATCATACAGAAGATGAGATTGGAACTTATCGCTCTTTCAGAAGAATGACAGATCGGCAAAGTAAGAAAAACAAGGTATTTATATTTTTCATTGCTATTCAAAAATAAATGCAAATGTTATGCAATGATACGCAATAACACTGTACAAAACCTCGAATAACTTGAAAAAATTTTCTCTATGCACACATGTAATTTTAAACACTTGTTAACTACTATATTTCCCCCAAAATGTGTTATTGACGGTGAGTAAAAAGTGGTGTAAGTCACAAAACGCTGTGTTCCATATCTCGGTGAACATTGGTCGTACTAATTTCAAACGTTTTGTTTTGGAATTATTTTTCAATGGAGATCATTTCCCTAAACATAAGTTAGGGAACCTGGGGCCCGTATAAAAAGTTAAATTTTGTATTTTTTGACTTATTTTTATTTTTACTTCAAACTTTCAATATTTTAACTCCACATCTAATTTTGAACAAATTTGCAATTGGAAGTATACATTTATTACTTGCGAAAATAAAGGTCTTGCAGGTTAAAGCGGAACACCCTGTATAACGGCAATTACAGTGACTTCTTATTTTATGAAATGTTTCTTTAAAACATTACACAGTTGTACTTATACTTTAAAGGGACATTTTGCAATGCAAAACAATGATTTTATGCATTAGCTCTTATTTTATGTAATATTTTTTGAGATTACTAAGTATTGTGCTCTATCTTATAGTTCAACTACACAATACAATTAGTGACTACGGAAAAAGAAAATCTGAAATGTTCAACTGAAAAACTTTTAACTTCATGTGTGTTTCTTACTTCTGTTCGTACTTAATAAAGTAAGTTAGCTTTGGATTATTAAAGTACTAAAACACCTCTTTAACCAATGTTAAATGGAGTTCTCGTAATTTGCATGATATTTAACAAATTTCATCTCGTTTGGTATTCTTCTTAGTTTTTAACTGATGTTAAATTTGGGAAGACTTTTTTTTTGATTAAAAAAACCCATAAAATTAGTTTTCTACAAACAAAAGAATGAAACACTATTTTAACATATAAAAGGAAATTGGCCATTTATTCCTTCCAAAATCTTGAATTTTGCATTAAATTTGCCACAGTTTGTCAAGAAACATTATATTTGTATCTTTCAAGCAGACGGAAAAGCATACAAGGATATATAGAAGCTTAGATAAATTACATTAAATTAGAAAACAAAATTAAACACTTTTGAAATACAAAGAAGTGTGAACTTTTGGATGAAAATCATCCAAGGAAAACGTTGGTAATTTTTTCATTTAACTTATAAGATGTGTTTTTATTATCGTTGAAAATTTTGTTTCTGAGAAGAAGAAACCCTTAAAAGTTGAAAAGTTAGACTAAACTTGAGAAAAATCTATAATCTAATAAATCTATTTAAAATGGACTTTTTTTGTAACTAATTAAAGCATTTTCAGTGAAAATGTATTGTTAAAGTGTTGAAACAATATAACGTTTAAGCAACTTCTTCGTTAGTCTTTAAATTATTCAAAAAACTTTCCGAGTCGTTATTACTTCATAATTTTTACAGAAAAATATTTTAACTCCTAAAAACCGCTTCCTTTATTTTTTAAGGGCTTGTGTGGGAGTAGGAACAATCTTCTTTATCCGTATATACTCAAGACTTAAACTTAATCAATATTTTACTCTTAATTAGGAATTTCATATTTTCCTTTAATTAAGTTGAAACCCTCAAGCGAAATAAGATTATTCTGTCCTGTATCACAGCCATTTTGCTTTGAATAATAAACAGCTCCCTGATTTTTCTTTGCACAAGGAAAGAAACTTAACAAAATATGTCTTTGATCTCTTAATGCAAAAGAGCTTTTTCATGTAAGAAATTTGCTCTCTCGCTCAACCTGATGTTTGTAATCCAAATATAAATGTATTTAGGACAAAGTATACAAACAAAATGTCTTTGTTCGATTTTAAAAAAAAGGATTTATTAATTAAATTCAAGCGTTAATTACGGCATTTAAAAATGATCTTAAAGAAAAAAATTGCCATATCTAATGCTTTTATGATAGTAATTTGCTTTAAAGGCTGTATTGGTTTTATCTCATATATTTCAATAATCACATTTCATGTTCAGTGGTTTATACATAAGTCATTAAATGGTGTAATTACTTGATTGTTCATTTATTTATTCATTTATTCAAATGGTAGGTTTTAAAGCCTAAGTCATTTGCCTTCTGGCTTCTCAATATTTCTGAAGAATCAATTGAAATTTTTAATTGCAGAGCACATGTCTAAATTTCTTCAATTCATTCAGGGTTCAGAATTTATTAAACTGAGAGCTGGTGTTAAGGTCCAAATTCAAAAAAACAAATTTTTATGGCAACCGTTGTCCGGTAAAAGCCAAAAGGTTGCAAGAGCATAACTTCGTAGAAGGTCCGGAACAGACGATCTACTAATGAAAAGTCGTTCCCAGACCTTTCCCATAGTTGGAAGAAGGGTTGGGTATCAAATCTAAATTTTCCATGAATTGGAGGACAGAGACAAGGGGGAGATTTGTGTTTTAAAGGACATACTTACTGGGCTTAGTACTTGATTTAATTACAATTTTTAGTTGTTTTCTGTGAAATATGCTATTCAGTTTCTGTGGCTGCAGCTTATATGAATCACATTTGTTCTAAACTGTTATGATTCTATAAAGCGGAAAATTCATTAAAGCGGCTAATTCATTAAAGCGGCTAATTCAATAAAGCTGGATTTTATTCTGGTTTTGACGATTTGATTCATTAAACGGTTAATTCAATTAACCACAGATTAAATAAACCGGCGTCCAGTGTAACACTATCCATCTTTCTGAAAGGATAATAATTGACTTTCATTTTTAACAATTACTACAGGTGTATATGGAGTTATGAGAGATGTATTTTTTGAGATGCGTAAGTTTTGGACTATACATTGATTTTACCCATAAGTAATGGTTAATAGTACTCGTTACATTTATCGATGTCACTAATGACTCCAAGTTCACATTATAAATCAACACTTTAAGGGGCACTGGATTAAGAGTTGCTCGGTTCTAGGTCTGGATCAAAAAGGCAGAGAAGGAACTGGTAAACTACTTGTGAGGTAACCACGGGAAGTCCTGAGGTGTTAGACACCAATTATTTACTAATTATCTGTCTCTTATCCTTTTATTAAAAACTTTATTCTTTCAAATATTCATTAATTTCTTATTGCAGTGTGATGTAAAACTTAACGGCAAAGCCGTCACTGCTTTCGTCGCAAAGGAATATTAAGTGGCAAAATTACAAACTTGGAGATAACAAGCACAAATGATAGATGAACTTCTCCTCTGTCTTGGATTCAAGAGACAGTACTAGTAGCCTTGGTAAGTTCTGTTATACAGCACGATTTAAAAAAACATTTCAATGATAGCCTACCTAAGAACTTATCTTAAAACGCGTTTTACTCGAAACTTGAAAATGTCCTTTTACATCCCTTTGCTTCTCACTGCCTCATATCAAGATGTTCGATAACAATTCATCTGTGATTGTCACAGACGAAATGAAGTCAGCATGAATATCACAACGTTGATTAATTTTCTAATTCTTTGATTGACTTTCCGAAAATAAATAGTGAATGAAAAGAAAAACTCTTAGTTTCTACTATAGCCTTCTGATATATTAATTCAAGACAATTTGAAGTAATACAATTATGGAAAAACTTGGTTCTTGAAACCTCAAAAACACATAAATATTTTTTTCCTCTTAGCCGACTTGCTAAAGTTATTAAAAAATAATGTTTTCATTAGTGTATTTATTCCTTATTGAGATCAGAAAAAGCTCCTTTCCCTGAAATTTGTTTTTCTTTCGTAATTTTTATGCTTTTAGTAGCTTTATTTTAATCGGATTTTGTGTTTTTCAAAGCCTTCAGTCTTTTTTTTTAAACTATTGTGCTTTTTTTTCTGTTGCCCATTTTTTTATACAGTCTTCGGACTTTTGTTTCACTGAATTATCATTTATTATGCATATTTTTTTCTGCTGATTTTTTAAAACATTTTTTTAACGTCAACACTACCTGACTGTATATACTATTCACGAAAATTTTTACTCTAAATTATTTAACACATCACAAATAGTAATGAGTTTTGGCATTTTTTGGCTCCAATTAAAACTTACTGTATTCATAGTCTTTTTTTAAATATAAATATAGTGATTTTTTATAATATATTAATATCTTTATTTAATTAACAGCAATTTCAAGCAGATTTAATGATGCCCAGAGATCTCAACTATTAATGAAAAACTAGAATTTTTTCATAATATGACTTTTTACTTTTTCTCCGCAAATGCTTAATTTTGCTTTCACCTTGCTTTTCCTATGTTGAAATTTCTCTTTTGAAAGTTCAGCAACTATCCCCAGAAATTAGTTGCTTTCTCTGATTGTATGTTTTATATTTGATACTTATTTTAAATCTCCTGGTTGATTTTATGCTGCCTATCTTTGATTTTATGTCATTATCTAATTCTAATACATCTAATTTGTAATCTAATAGGAAATGGCATTTTAACGTCAATCGTTATTTTTCCTCATTTATTTGTTTTACATCACAATGTTTTATTTTTTCTTTCTTTCATTTTCTTTTCTTTTTTTGCAATAGAGATATGACTACTTTAGTGTTTTTCGTTTGTCGTTACTTGTAATTCATAATTTCAAAGACTTTTTTGCTTCAATTTTTTGGACCTTAAATTACTTTTGGATTTTGATTTTAAGTTTTTCAGTTTTTCAATTTATGCATTTCTCCTTGAAATCTAATGAAAAAAATGTTAATTTGGCTTGAATCAATCTCTTTTTTCTTATTATTCATATAAAAACTTTCTTCGTGGTGTTATTTTTTATGATTAATAATATGCTCATTTCAGTATTACTTTCTGATCTCTTTTGCAATCGATTTTGTTTTTTAAAAATTTTCAGAGTTTAAATTTTCTGCTTTAAACTTGTTTCAGCTACTACGTTTATCTGTTTCTAATGCATAGTTTTTAAAGAAAATGTTTTTGTATTCAGATAATTCATTTTCTCTTAAAATTATTTTATTTCTTGATTGATTTGTTACAACATGGTTTTGCTTTTATTTAAATTGTGTGTGTTTTTCACTTTGTGTTGCTTACGTTAGTTGATTTATGTCAACTTAACCAATTAATTTTGTTTTATCATTCTTTTTAAGTTAAAAACACTGTTGTCAAACCACTGTTGGAATTTCTAGCGTTAAAGGTTTTACATGCTAAGCAAGATCATACTTTTTCTCGCAATATGAAGTTTTATATTTTCTAACCGTCTGACCAGCCACATAAAAAAAATATACATAACGAAAAATATAGCAGGGAAGGAATTATATCTGGGCATAAATAACGATTTATATAATAGTAAACTAAAGTTGAAAAATGCAAAAAATCATAATTTACCTTTAAAGAAACAAAATTTGAAAGCATTCCGACAAAAATAAGGAATTATATAAAAGAAAATGAAAGATAAAATATTTTCTGACATAAATTATGATTTGCATATTATAGGGAAACATTAAAAGTGCTTACAAAAACATATTTTACATATTAGGAAGCATGGTTTTATTTATTTCATGATAAGTTATTAATCTTATACATATAAAATCTGAGTATCTATCTATCTATCTATCTATGTCCAAGCTTCTTCTCCCGAACGACAGTGAACTGACCATCGAACCAGGTATCGATGGATTCGTCATCTTCCCGTCTTCATGTTTGGCTATTTAACATAATCCTCCGGTAATAATTAGCGGAGATATCAATTAAAAACTATTAATTATGACTCTTAGATTTCAAAATCAAATCCCTAGTTTTCGAAGGCTTTCCTCCATTCAAATTATTATTCAGTGCTTCATCTCAACTTTCCATAACAATGCTTTTATTAAAATGTATAGCGGGTGAAGAAAATCATTGAGATGAAAGATCTGTTGCCATTTTTTTTTCTCGAATATGAACAGGTAAAATTCTTGTTTTTATTTTGAGGCTTTTCCTGTAATCAGGGGATTTAAAATGTTTACTTTTTGGGGTTTTCCGCAATCAGCCGCAAAATTTCAGTGACTTTTTTTTTTTTTTTTGGTTCAAGCCTGATTGTTAAATACGCGTCACATGACATAACTTTCATTTTCGAGGAGGACCGTGCACGTCGTAAAGTAAATGAGTGATTTACAAGTTATTTGAGTTCTTTGAGGGTTTGTACCTGGAAAACGGATTGATGTAATTCTTGTACGACCATGTGGATAGAATCCATCCAAATATTTATCTGAGTGGTATGTTGCATTAATAAACACCCGGGCAACGCCGGGTAGTAGACTATTTTATGTAAAAAGCGGATTGTTATTGTGCATAAATATTTCCGATATAGTCTATCAGATGTAATTCAGTTTAACGTGAGTAAAGATTATAGTTGATAATGCATATATTTTCCCCTTTTGTGCTGACTGAAAATGTACTCATAACTTGTATCATTGATAACGATTATTAACGTTGATGAGGTGTTTTGGCAAAAATATGTTTTACTGGTGTTTTGCAAACCTTGCTTTACGCGCATTTATTTATTCCTTAACGCGTTAGAAACTAGTGTCAGTGTACTACAAAAGCATCAACTGGACTGCTCTTACATTTTTTAGGTAGCCCGTGCAACGCCGGGCACGCAGCTAGTTTATTTATAAGTTGAAAAAGCCGATTTTTACAAAATTAAATATTTACTCAAACAAAGAATGTCTTTATGGCATAAGTAATTGTAGTGAAATATGTAGACACTGATAAAACTATAGAAAACCGTTTTCATTTGTTTTTTGAAAAGTATTTACTGCAAATTCATTATATTTATTGTGAACTAAAGGAATAGAACTGTTATAGTTGCAGAAAATTAAAAATAATTTTTCTTTTAATGAAAAATATTTCGAGTCTTCATTTGAGATACATTTCAATATAAGAAGGAAATTATGCTCAAGTCTTAGAATTTTTTTTTGTTTGTTAGATTACAGTATTGATATTTCAACTGCATTATACCCAGACCTGTATGGGAAAAGTGAAAATTTAAAAAAAAAATCATTTATCATTTAAAAAATAAAACGCCAAGTCAAAAAAATCATGTAAGACACAGACAACTGGTTTTTTACACTTAATGTATATTGAATTCGAATTAAAATTTACTCAATTTTCTTTTTTGTTAGAAAGTGAATTTTTTGTTAGTAAATTACTTCATGTATTTCGTGTATCTAATGTGGCGATGTTGTTCATTATCAAACGTATTTCATAATTGGTCAAATTTATAACCTTATAATTATTTTTTTTTAACTTAACTGAACATAACTTGTAAAACTTAAGAACAATTAATAATTTATACAAACAATTCCTCTAATTGATTTATACTCGATTTAGCCTAAAGGTGGTGGTATTTTGTGTTTGGTCTTTTTTTTTTTTTTTTTGAAAAAAATCCAGATATTTATGCTTTATGAGTTAATGCAAGTGAAGCACAAATTGAAGACGCGTACTTTATTAAATTCGTGCTTGATATGTTTAACTCAAGAACATTTTTTAATTGACCCCCCCCCCCCCTCACCCCTGTATTTCTTAGTCCAAAGCAGGTTTATAATTCCCTTGACGTTACTCAATATATGTTATAACACACTAACATTGAAAAAATCTTTCTGTGTGTAAGTAAATTCAAAATCATTTAATTGCTTTACTGTTGAGTAGAGAAGAATATTGGGTAGAAAGGATGGTTTTGAAATCAACAGCAAATGTGTTTGAAAGTTGACAGCGGGAATGGGTTTTAAGGTGATAGTCATTGAGTTGGATTTATTGCACTATATATCTCCGTGCCCATTTATAACTAACCTTTCACCAGTGATGAACATAGCTGATTATCATTACAATACTCTGGTGACTATATTTTGACTGTCCGGTGCATGTGTAACAAGGAAATATAGCCGTATATGCATTGCCTATTAGATATGCAATTAAAAGCCAAAATTATTCAGCGCTAAATTAATAAACATTTTTAAACACTTATATTAGTATACTAATACTTTTTCACGTAACATAAATCGTTATGTTTATGTATTTTGTTGATAGAGAGAACTATAACGCTCGTGACATATTTATAAATTGTAAACAATTTCAAATGCAACTTTAAACCGATAATATTTTGAAAAATATCTATAATCTTTACTAATAATAAAGCGGAAAGTCTCTCTGTCTGGAAGTCTAAATGTCTGTAGGATGTCTGTGACGCGCATAGCACCTATTTTCATGAAATTGGGCATAAAGTTAGTTTGTAACATGAGGGTGTGCACCTCGAAGCGACTTTTCGAAAATTCTATTTTATTCCTTTTCTATTTCAATTTTTAGAACATTTTCCGGAGCAAAATTATCATAAGATGGATGAGTAAATTACGAAATTATCATGACGTGGAATGGGAGAGCGAATGAACATAGCCAATTGGCGAAAAATTCGTCATCCATTGTTTGTAAATATACAGGCAAACCGAATGACCTTCTAATTTTCAACTACGGAAAAGTCGTGCGGATACCACTAGTTTATTATATATTTACGGTTCGGTTAAAGTATGAAAAGTTTCAAACATCATATGTAAGTGACATTCACATTTGTTGACTAAATATATTCAAAGAGGAAGGAAAAAACATTTAACAAAACATTTAATAAGTGTAAGTTAAAGTTAATGAACACAGCAACTTTTTTTTCTCAAAACTATAGAATCGTTGTTGTATATATTTTACGCACATTCTATTTTACAATGCGGATAAAAACGTAAAATTAATGCTGCATTTAATTCCGAAATTCGAGACGTTACCAAATATTGGGATGCTTACCAAGAAATTAGGAACTTCAATTATTTTGTTTTCCATCATTTAAAAATTATCAACATCTAGGGATTTTTAAACATCAAGATATGTCAATATATTATACTTTAATGTTTCTCAGTTTGAGTTCAAACAGAAGTAATACTAGTAAACAACAACAATATGCATTCAGTTAAAAAAGTAAACTTCGATTCTCGGTTGTGGCAGAGAAATTGTGTTGCAAAAGACACTGACACTCGTCAAGAATCCAATTTTAAGGAGAAAATGAAATGAAAGACGTTCAACTGCAGGTAGAGTAATTTACGAGTAGTAATCACATTTTGTCAATATTGTCAAACAATATTATAGCATGCGGTACTTACCGATTAATGGGACATCAAAACGGTTGCTCTCTCTTCCCCTTGCCTCCCGGGATGTTGGGTTCGGATCAACTGGCGATGGATTCTTGACACTTTGCTTGGGTGCAGGATGACCTCCGCTCTGTCCAGGAAACTTTTTCACCCTTCGACTTCTGATTTCTCTCTGTGGAACCATCTCGACCCACGGTGCACGGTACCGGTTCTCATCAGGAGGGCCCACATAGGTCTTATACCCCCCTCCTTGGAGGGGCCCAGACTGAAACCTGTGCGGCACTCGCTTCCGGTACATCTGGACAGACGGACTCAAAGAGACATACATGTTGCTGCTGCTGTCACTTTGCAAAGAGTTACTGCTGCTGCCACTGTTGTGGTCATCATAATGAGCGGTGGTTGTCGTCGTTGTCACGGCCAGCAGCAAGGACCCGTTGATGACTAGGAGGCAAAGGAACGACATTGCACAATTTATTTATTTATTTCCCCCGGCGAGCAAAACAAAGATAATTATATCAGTTTATTGACATAAATAAAGGACCATGCATTTATTTTGGTTGTTGGCTTGCTTTGGTTGAGCTTCGGTAGCGGGAACTGTAAGGGGGAGGTTGAGGAGTGCAAAAGAAGCGGAGCGGTTGATCTGTATGAGTACCACGGCAGGAAAAACAGAGAGAGAGTCCGGCTGTTTTCTTCGTCCGGCCTGTGTTCGTCCGAGAGGTTTTCGTTCGTTCCTGCTCTCGCGCTAGATCAGCGCCGTGTGCCGATTTTCCCGAAACCGGAGCGCGCGCAAGTTACTCGTTATTGGTTCGCCGGGAAAGGTCAGACGGGGGGTGGGAGTGCGGTGAGAACTCCCGCGATTTATTCGCCGGCTTCGCTCGCCCACGCGTTTTCCCGGCCCTGCCTGTCCAAGTCAGAGCTCGCACGTGACGACGGCGGTCCTCAGCCCGAGCGCGCTTTTACGAATTTCGGTTCTTCGATTCCGGCTTTTTGGGATGCGCTTTGTGGCTTTGCGGTTTTATTGTGTCGCATGGTGGTTGCTTGTGGTCATTTGATGCGCCAGAGTGACACCTCAAAAAGAAAAAAAAATTAACTGTCAGGCTGTGACCTTTGTCGTAGCTATTCTTATAACGAGAAAGATAAAAAGATGTCAAGTATGTCATGCTCAAACCGCATTGTTAAGGAAATAGAAGCAATTGCTATCAATTAAGTAGAAGAAATGTGGGTGCTTACAAATTTTGCATGGCGAAATTTGCATGTGATGTTTTAAAGTTTACTTCTTTTCTTTTGAATAGTTTTCGAGTATTTTTCTCTCTGTTTTACAATTATCATCTTCAAAGATGAAGCTTCTTTATTTCAAAGGAAAAGTTAGTCTGTAGTGATATGGTAAAGATTGCCAATGCCATCATCAATAAATATATGATGGGTAAACGTTGACGCGCTTTTTTATCTTCTAATCATGTCTACAATTCAGGAAGTAATTTTCGGTTACTTGTTAAAAAAATTCTAGTTCTTTGAGGATTTCCAGATCCAGCTCCCTCAAATAAAAAATTTATTTTTTTGCCTATTTTCCCGTTTAGAGTAACAAAAACAATAAAGACGCCAAATGTGGCTTAATGCATCGCAAAAATATCGATAAGGACAAAAAGTTCTAAAATAAATAAAATAAATAACTGTCAAAAGCTAAAACTTTGAAATGTTTTCCGTCAATCTGTTTGTTCCTTTAAACTTTTTTGAAGGAATAGTCCAATTCGCACAGACTCCTCTTGTTTGAAAGATTTCATGAAAAACAATATAATTTTCATAACCAAATTAACTACAGACTTTTCTATTTTTCATTTGAATATTTTTTTTTTAGTTTTGAACAGTTGAAAAAAATTAACAATAGTGCCTAAGGGAATTTTAAGGAATGTATAAATCCCGAACTAAACAAAATTCAAACAAACTTTGAATTTTGTTTGAATTTTTGTTTTGTTTTGGAAAAAACTCTCGATGAAAAACATGTATTTGAAATATCTTTTTGATTTGAATTTTTTTTTCCATTTTGAACGTTCAAAAAATAAATACTAACAATAGTGCCTACAGGGAAAAGGCAAATATAAATCCCGATCTTAAAGGCGGATTTGCTTCAAACTAACTTTGTTGAAAGAAGGTGTTATGAAGAACATGTGCAAGAAATATTTTTTGATGTTGCTGTTGAAAGGGTATTTTTTGAACAGTTCAAAATGTTTCAACATTAACGACAGCACGAAACATTATTTTTTGACATCAAAAAGTTCAAAATATTGTTCAAGTTCCAAATAAAGAAATGGAAGAAAATAGCTATTAAAAATGAAAGTACAATATTTCGTAGACTTAAAATTGACGCAATCGGAGAAATAAATCCAAAGAGTCAGTAATTTAACTAGGATTGTGGAATCGGTGGGAAAACAATAACCAACTCCCTACTCCGACTCCTACAATTTTATGACCATCGACTCAGTCTCAAACTCCAGACTAAGAATCCGCAGCTTTGCTGCAATACAGACTCAGAGGAAAAAGGACCGATTCCGAATCTGCTGCCCTGGTTTTTTCTAAGCAATAATGATTATTATGAAAAACAAATGTTTTTCACAAAGTTTTAATATTTATTGATTTTATTTATTGCCAACAGCAACTAAAAGGAAATATAGAGTGCTATGTTTTGTATCAGAAAGTATTCGCTATGCAGACGATTTTGAGGCAAACTTTATTTAAAAAGACATTGTATTATTTATTTATTTTTAAAAGAAAAATTAGGAGAGTGGGGGGGGGGGGCAAAGTAAAATAGTTAAGATAACTGAGCTTTTTCAAAGTGAACAAATTGGAATTTTATTTTGAAAATTACAGTTCATAAAGAAAAACATAGTATTTTATTAAAAAACTTGTATTGAAATATTATTTATTATTATTATAGGCAGTCAAATTGTGTCTTCAAAAGAAAGTGAAAAATTTTAACTTTTTTTTCATGGGAAAAAGAGAAAAATGAAATATTTTTTGGATGAAAGATTTTTTTTTTCGATTGTGAAAAATATTTTTGAACAAGCTATTGATCAAATAAAAGAATAATTGAATAAATGAAAAGATAATGAAACAGTAAACTAACAAATAAAAAAGTTAATTGATTAATACACAATGAAAAATAAATAAATAAGAAACTAAGTGAATGAGTGAATAAAAATGTGGAATTATTACGCAAAGGATTTTAAAAAAATTAGTTAGTAAATGAATACGTCAGTATATGATGGAACTAATAAACGAAATGAAGTTTTTCACTTTGACTAATTGTAAAAGATATTAAATATACAAATATCATAACTATTAATTAAATAAATACTGCACTGACTATTAGAAGGTCCCTATAAGTGTTTAAAATGTTAATAAGAAGAACTTCAACATTTGATAATAACAAAATAATTTTCGACTTAGAACAAAATATTGCAATTTGAGTATCCATTTCTGAAAATTGCTTATATTATCATATGATTTGATTTTCAGATGTATTTTTTTCTTAACTAGAATTGCCTACATATGTTACTACGTAATTAAACTATACTAGGTTCGTTGTGCTAAAAGCGGGGTAAATATTTCACCATTTCACTTTGCCCCAAGACTTCACTTCACCCCACATTCCTCTACTTTTTTTTTTTTTTTTTTGTTTAATTTTTGGCAACCGGGGAAAATAAAATACGAGGCGTATGTTTTTCACCCAAGAGAAAGGACAATAAACATTTTTTTTTTTAAGAAAAAGAACTTATTTTGAAAACTATTAAAAATTTTTATTTCGTTTGGGAAAAAATCAAAATACTTACATTGTTAAAAAGGTTCTTCCACTTTATTTGCTCGTTTATGTATTTTTTACGTTACTATTTCATCATATTAGAGCATTATTACGATTTTAGAAATTAACTGTAAATGTTTAAAAGGTATCTGACATAATTTCCAGTTCTAGTTGATAAGGAGAATATTGATCAGGTGCTAGAAAGTAGATATTTGAATAAGGAAAAGTAGGCTCGTTTAGTTCATGATAGAACTTCTTGTTTCCTTAAATGAAAGTTCCTTATCATTCAGGAATCCTGTACTTGCAAAAATGAGTCTTGAAAAAAACAATAAAAGCAGGAATCTGAAAAATTATGCTTTTATTAAGCTCGCAAGATTTCGTTGATAAATATTGAATTACGAATCCTCAATAATGTAAGCACGCACAGTTTTATTTTCATTAATCAATTAATTTATTTTTTGCTTTAATTTCAGGCAGTGATTTTAAAAAAGAAAAAAAATACATAACCGGTAACAAACTTATTGAATAGGAATACCAAAATAATACGATTATTAAATTTTGAAACTGCTAAAATTATTTATCCCTTAATTTTTAGTCCACGTACTCATAAGTACTCAAATTTCATAGCATTAGATTATCATGGATTTTATTCCAAAAAATATATATTCGTACTTTTAAAAGTGAACAATATTTCAAATTTTTAAAGGAAAATCAAATGAAAAGTTTAGTTGTTTGTTATAAAAATAAAGAGCTTGCATTAATTAAAGCTGCAAATTTTCGCTTTTCATAAGGTGTAAGCGATTGAGTTTTTTCGCCTGAAGTGAAAAACAATTTTTTTTCAATTAAAACACCATTAATAGAGTTTCTAAAGAGAAATATTTGAAAAGTAAATAAAGCGTGAACGGCAAAAAGCTCGATATTTATAAAGTATTAAATTTTCCTTCCCTTAATTATTCTCAAAAGTTTTCGCATTTTTTATTTTATCACAGCAGGGAAAAATATTTTATGCATTTTGTTTTGCAAAATATTAAATTTTCTTAATATCTATTCCAGTTTTAAAATGACTGTTGATCATTTATAGCTGTGACAGAAAGATAGTTTATAAGCTGAAACTATTATAATACGTAAAAGTTACTACAGTTAAACTTGGTTTATCTAAGATCCTTATAGCGGAGGAGCCTACGCATCCGCCATTTTGGAGCAAACTTGATCCAGTGTTTAGCAGCAATAACATGCTGCTGATAATTACATTTCTTTAGCATTGGTTAAAATTGAGACAAATGGGCGGTTGTTCGGCTGTTAATTGTGCAAACAGCGCCAAGAAAGGATTTCAGCTCTTCGGATTTCCAGCAGATGCATAGAGAAAAAATTATTTTAAAACAAAAAAAGAACCGACTGCAAAAAACAAAGAGGAACTAAAAAATAAAAAATAATTGGTCATATTTACTTACGATTTTCTACCTATACATATAAATAAAATTTATTTTACACTTCTAGTACAAAAATCAACTAAACTAAACACTCAAAAATAAGCACTGATTTTAATTACTATGCGATGAATTATTTTAATACCTAACTAATTATAAACGATCTGTAAATTTTTAATAACGATTTGAAATCGGGGCCTCCTATAAACTACTACCTAACGTACCGAGTAGGTTTAGTTTCAAAGACTTTCGCGTTTTGTTAAATTAGTGATTAACTCGGGATTTGGTGGGTTGTCAGTTACGTCGATTGCCAGTCTTTTTTTTTACGGCTCAAATTTACTGTTAAAAATAAAAAATAGTTTCCGTACAAGTTGTTTTTTTTTATATAAAATACAATGTTATTTCTTTATGTACTGAATTTTTCAAAGCAAATGTCCCATCTGTTCATTTTAAAAAAGCTCAGTCATTTTAACTTTTTCACTTTACCCCACATTCCCCTACTAATTTAACAAGCACTAGAAAGTACTTGGAGCTAAAGTCCGGCACAACTGCAGCTGAACTATAAGTGATAAAGTATTTGCGAAAAACAGTACTTCGTAGTTTTGCTACAAAGCTTTTTTTTTTTTTTTCCTGTAATAAAAGATAATACTGCTTATATATAAGAATGTTTTTTACTTTGCTCGGACTATTCGGATTTTAGTTTATCCAAAATGCCTTCGTCCCGTTAATTCGGATAAACGAGGAAGAACTCTGTATCCAATCCAAAAATTAAGACTTTCAATATTATCCTCATTTTGACTCGTCAAAAAGAATGATTATTTCCATTTGATATGTATTTTAAATTTTTATTTCAAAATTGAGTTACTAAAGAACATTTTTGGAACATGGCATCTTCTTTTTGCTCTATTTTTGAATATTCAGTAAAACCAAATTTCATTTTTTAAAGAAAAGCCCTGCTAAAAGATTTGAGCTTTGAATTTCTTTTATTTTGGTACAATCATACTTATCTCCGCTTTGAGTCAATGCTAAGTCTACGGAATACGGTATTTCGATATTTTTTTGTAACTTTTTTTTATTATTTCTTACCAAAAATTGAGAATATATTAAGAATCTGCTCTTTTTTTTTTTTTTTGCAAAATAATAATAATAATAATTTTACATGTTGTCTTTAATATTAAAAACTTTTGAATTGTTCAAAAATACCCTTAAAATCTATACTAATATATTATAAACAGAGAGGGCGGAATTTTGCGTGTTTATATGTTCGAGGTAATCTCCGGAACCATTGCAGCTATTTGAAAAATTATTTCCCTACATAAAAGGTGCGTTTATACTGAGTGGTGATAGGCTATAAATTATACTAATATTTATTTACCAGTTTATGTTTCGTACCGATTCTTATATACGTAAACACAATCGCTGATTGTCCTGCACTGCAATGACAAAAAAGCTTAAGGTTGCCTTTGAACTGAATGCTAAGGAATAGAAGCAAGTGGAAAAAAAATTATGTTGACTGTACAAAAATCGCCGAAACCTTTACATGTAGTTAATACTGCAGAGGATAAGATTTATAGCATTCTATTGACCTTGCACATAACGATAAATTTAGACTCGCAGAATGTTAGCGCATCAAAATTTAGTGAAATGAATTATAATTGGGATACGCTTCGAGCTAATTAATTTTTGAATTCAGGTAGTGCAGATAGAAGATTTTAATCCGTGATTCTAAAAGCTGTAATTTTGCATGCATTTCGGCTACCCTTTGAGGTTTTTTATCTATACATACTAATATTATAAAGGGGAGGGTTTATTTTGTATGTTTATATGTTTCGTACAAGATTAAAACATGATTGTACCTACTGAATGAGTACGTTTAAAATCAAGCAATTAAATTAGTAACCGATCAGCGACTCACCTATGATACCAGAACGCAAATTAATGTTTATCGGCATGCCCGGTGGAACTGAAAAAAGTTTAATAAATTCAACCAAAAACAACAGGCTGACTGAGGTGTATGTAGTTTTTTGTAACTTAATTGCAGCAATGTTTCTTAGTGGTGGAAAAACTGACCACTCCAGGTTTAAACTACTTTGAATCAGGGTTGGCAAAAACCCGGGTTTTTTTTAAAAAGCCCATGGACCCAGGGTTTTTTGGGTTTTTTTAAATAAAACCCAAAAAAAACCCAACTAAAGCTGGGTTTTTTGAAAGAAATGTGGGTTTTTTTGTCTTTTTTTAAGGGAAAGGTGGGGTACTCGTAGCATATTGTAGCATAAGTATATGGACAAAGCACAAAAATTGTCTTGATAAAAAAAGCTGGAAAATTCAGCGTTTTCTGAAGAAAGGTATAAAAGACGACAAAATTCAAGAATGGTGAAGTTTCAGATTTTTTTAGTTTCCATGATTACCAACAGTTAAGGCAAAGTTACTTCTTGAGTGATAAAATCTATTGTTTTTTTGTTCGTTTTTAATTTCGACATTTTTTTTTGTATTTTACTTCATTGTATTTCATTTTGTTATGCAAAACTACAGTAGAACCTCAAATAGTTTAAATCCCTTTTTACTGAATTCCAGCTTAATCAAGACATTTCTTTGAATTTTATGTTGCCTGTTTTTCTATTTCTGTGTACAGAGTAAGAAATATTAAACTTTTTCGTAAGATAATGAAAATACTGTACATCCTATTCCGTTTTCTGTCCGACCATTTGTAAAACCTGTTAATTTCTAAAAAATATACCTTGTTTATTCGAGTTTTGTGACGTGTTGGTTTGCAGAAAATAATTGACATGAGAGCCTTTTAGCTAAAGTAGTATCCTTTGTACAGTCATAGAAAAAAAAACGAAACACTTTTAATTATTCGGCCATTTTTCATGCTAGAAATTAAAGAAAGATGTCATCCGACTTAGTTTAAAGTCTTCTTTAAAACTACGTAGGTCAAATTTTGATAAGGGACCATATACAAAGCAAAATGAGCACCAACTCTTGATTTTCAAATGGGAACCCCTAATGTTTGCTACATAATTATGTTTAGACCGCAAAATACAGCCAGGATACGAAATTTCACTGCATTCCGTGCAGTAGAACAGGAGTTATTAACGAAAAACGTTTTAGGGACCATCACCACATTGAAAACGCTTCTTTCAAGGTCACGGTTTATCAAGTAACGGAAGGTAAACAATGAAAAGATCGAGATTATCCAGCTCAACTCATGCTTTTTTGAAGTTCTCTTTTCTTCCGTAATCCGATACTTTTTAGCCGATTATGTTGCGGCAAAAAGCGATTTACGGTCGAATTTTTTTTTCTTTTTTTTTTGAAAAAAAAAAGTAAAAATATCTCCTGATTTTTGTCTATCTGCGTTAACCTAAGAAAGACGAATGGGGTTTGGCTGTTCCATCGTATAGATCGTTCTTTAGTAAACCGAATAATGACAAATTAAAAGTAATGGAACTTTTTGACTTTTTCTAATATAAACCTATTGGATTGCTCATATAATCATTCAAGCCTCATAGAAATGTAAATATTCAACCTTATACCTAAAAACATGATGTGAATATGTTTGATAAATGTTGCACCTATGTTACAGGTTTATTTTGGAATGAATAGAAAGTCTTTGATTGTAAAATGGAATTGCGCGTTTTTAATTTCGCAGAACATCGGCAGAAGTTTGAGCCATCGCACACAAAAATATAAAAAATATACCGCACAACGTGGGAAGACGCAGCATTAAATAGATTGGAGACTCGAGCGAGCAAGGTCCATTTATTCCGTGAAAACTTGCTCTAAATACATAAAATGAACGAAGTATCAATCTAAAAAATAAAGCAGAAACAGGAGAATATAATTACCCGTTAATAAGCAAACCCTTTATACTCGAACTTTATTTGGGAAAAATTTGGTTATTTGAATTAACCCAGTGGACAAACACAGTAATTGTTCTAGAGGCTTTTTTGTAATCAAAAAAAGAGAATTTGTTTCAAATCCTAATTTATGCGAAAGATCATAATGCGTGGTATTATTAAAAAGACATAACACAATCGGCGGTTTTAGTTAAACATGTAACATCTCTTAAAACCAATTTAGGAAAGTAATTTCCAATGCTGTTTCTAGCAACGAGATTCGAGATGGTTCAACCCGTAATTTAAAAAAAAAAAAAAAGTCATTTTAATTTTAATCAAGGTGAACCGAAATCTGACTTCTTGTCATTTCTCCGATTTTGTAACATTACAAACAAAACTTAGCTTTATTTGATTTTGTTTCGCGCACTATATACCTGCTGTAGACAAACTAACATTGTCTACAGCATCAGGCAGGCGCACCTGTAGCAATACTATAGGCAGCATACCCGACAGGCGGGTTGATCTATCCAGAGGCTACGATTTCGTCCTCGCTGCAGATTTCGCAGCCTGGAATCGGAACTAAGCGTGTGGGATGCGGAAGTCGTCTTATTGAAGCTGAGAGTGCGAATAAACTGGTAGGCAAAGTAAATTTATCTGCTGTATGTTTACGGCATCTCACTGGTGAGATAAATTTTCTTCATCCACCAGTTTTTAGGCACTTTCAGCTTCAATGACATGACACCTGCATCATTGTTCGGTTAAATTTCGTTCAGGGCTGTTGTGTTCAATATAAGGACTCACAGCAGCCATGGAATGGGAAAACCAATCCGCAGTTATATCGCAGTGAAGACGCGGGCCGCAGTCATCCCGCGACGTTTGGTCCATGTGGCCCGTTGTGTGTTCAAAGAATAAGAACAGGAAGTAGAATTAGTTCCAGTGTCACAAAGTTGGAGCCGAATATCCAGATATTGGATTCTGAAAAAGATGCATTTAATGAAATAGGCACCCATTAGTTGATAACAATATTTTTTTTCACTTTCTTTCTTTGACGATATTTTTTCATGTTGTTCAAAAGAGAAGAAAATATTTTGAAATTTTATCATTGTCTTGCGAGAATGATTTTAATGTGAAATGCGCGCCAATGACCGAGAAAGTAAATAGAAAAATATTATTTAAATTATAATTAAGAATAGACAAAAACTCAACTTAATCTAACACGCAAATTAATGTTTTGTTAAATCTTTGACGAAGTAAAAAAAAAAAAGTTCACAATTAGCCACAACTACTACTTTTGTGCAGAATACAGCTCAAAGCACGCGGCCCACTAATGCGACTGAGATTTCCTCTCCTAGATCTTAACACATTGAAAATTATTCAAACTCTATACAAAAAAAATTAATTCCTAAAAACCAGTAAACTTATCTAAGATCAATTATTACTTTTTGACCCATTTAGATACTGTTAAAGGAGAAACTTCACACTGTCGGCTGTTTTTCGAGTACTTTTTCCCGAATTAGACAAGGCAATAATTTTTCCTTTTAGTAAATTATCACCGGGAAGATCCACTAATTCTACACTGTCTATTGCAACATGACTGGCAAGACACTGGGGTTTTGTTGTACGTTTCTGTGAAAAAGTTGTGCATGTTAATTTTTTTGAGCAATCACGATTGCTTATTGCTTTCATTTGACTGTTTTAATGTGATATCATTTTATTTTTCCCACCAGCACCCTCCGCAGCACCATCGTCGGCCGGCCGCCTCACGATGCTGCTCCTCTGGCGAAAACCGTCTCCAGGTCGCGTCAATATCCTACAAACACACATACACGCGCTCCTACACACACACATACACGCACTCCTACACACACACATACACGCACTCCTACACACACACATACACACACTCATGCCTGCACAGACACAAACACTTATGCCTGCATACACACACACACGAACGCCTACACACACGCGCGTACACACACATACGAACGCCTACACGCACACGCGCGTACACACACACACACGAACGCCTACACGCACGCACATGCATACATACACACACACGCACCCACACGCATGCGCTTACGCAAACACACACACATGCGCCTTCACAAACACACACACACACACGAAAGCCAACAAACACGCGCGTACACACACACACGAACACCTACACGTACACGCGCGTACACACACATACACGAACACCTACACGCACACGCACGTACACACACATACACGAACGCCTACACGCACACGCGCGTACACACACAGCACTGCATACATAACACGCACACACATGCGCTTACACAAACTCACACGCGCATACATTCACATACACGGCTCGTGATTGCGAAAAACATTATTTGAATTCAAGATGCCAAAAATTCAAATTAATATATATATATATATATATATATATATATATATATATATATATATATATATATATATATATATATATATATATATATATATATATATATTATTTGAGTTATTGTTTTACAAAAAGCAATGGCTAAACGCAGAAAAATAAAAAATAAAAATAAATAAATAAATAAATAAATAAAATAAAAATAAAATAAAATAAAATTAAAAAAAGCAGAAGTATTTTAAGTATAGCTTTTAATTTAAAAAGTTCTATAAAATATTCTTTTATTAGACAATGAAGTAGTGTTTCGCATTATTTACACATTGACGTCTGAACGATATCCACAAAAAACTGACGGTTGCAATATTGTATTGTTCTTCTGCAGAAACAGCGAATAAATTTATGCATTTAAAAAATGCATAGGCGTAACTCTAATGTAGAAAAACCACGTTATAATTGGTTTACTTATTTTTTTGAACAATTTTTTTCTTTTTTTACGAAGAAACCAACTTTCATAATTTCTGTTTTAAAAAAGTATAGGGTCCCCTAAAGTAGGAAAAAAGGAATTTTTAAGCATAGCGCAAAAACTACTGAATATTTTGAGCTCAAATTTTGGATTCCCTCATAAAAACTCTTCTAGATTGTTTTTCTGTTAAAATTTAATATGGTTTCAGATCATATTTTTTTCAAAAAATATTAAAATAATTCATAAAAAAACTAAAATTACATTTTGGGCGTTATAAATGATGTTTTTCTTATTGGGTCGATTTATATTTTGATATAAAAAAACAATCTTTGCCGTGCCTAATCTAGTTTTTGTGTTATGAGTAAAAATATCGAAATACGTTTTAACATTACGAGAGGAATTTTTCAAAACTCGATTCTGAAGTAACGGCTGGATCGAATTAAACAAAACTTTGTATACAAAGTTAAAAAAAGATGCTGATTACAAATATGTGATAAAAAAGGGGGTTCTCATTGAAAAATTTGAAGTTGATGCTCGTTTTAATATGAAGACGACCCCTTAACAACAGTTTTTTACCATAATTATGTAGAACTTTTTATTCCTGAAACAATGACACCTTACACGTGTCTCTAGTATCAATAGTCTTTGAATACGATCGAATGTTTCGTTTTTTTTTTTTCTATGACTGTACAATCTGCAAATATTGGGAAAATCTAACGTGACAGGACTTAGTCAAGATAATTTGAGTTCCTTATTGACCAGTAGAAGGAAAAAAGTTAAATATATTTATTTAAAATCTTTGAAGCATTTTTTTCAGTTCAAAATTCATTTTTTATGTCCATTGCCTATTGTGAAGAAGAAATAAAAAAGAAGTTTAAATTGTAAAAGTATTTAAATTAATTATTTTTTTAAAAAAAGTTCTCAGAAAATTTAAAAAAAACCCAAAAGTGGGCTAAATAATGGGTTTTTTTAAATGGGTTTTTTCAAAAAAACCCATTGGGTCCAGCCCAATTGGGTCCAATCCGGCCAACCCTGCTTTGAATGGCTCCCTTCAGAAAGACTCCGTGCGTTTCATAAGAAAAAAAAGGCCATTTGAATAGCGTCTTCAAAAGATCTGCCGCATAATGTATTACAGATGTTCGATAAGCCACTGTTTGTATATATAAAGCCGTGGATTCTAAACGAAAAAAAAAGATTAAGACAATATTGAGAGAGGTGTCATCTTCAAATTTGCCCCGTTGACTCTTACCAAACTATTCCTGTTGTTCCCTTGATAAAAACGTGCAGATGTACTTAAAGCCTGTCTAAAGTCGTCTCCTTTTAGGAACTCTGTACGATCCTCTCTGTATCTTAAGAATGCTTTTAAGAGTCCGTATTCATTCTATTAAAATTAAAGGCGGTATTTGAATAATTTCGTTGCGAAACTTTAATTTATCTCATGTATGCAATGGGACTGAACCCCAAATAAAATCAATATGGACTAATATGATTTGCCGTATTATTCTTACTGGATCAACAGCAGGTCAGTCAGGAATATTTCTCGAAATCCCATGGTCCTTGCACATTTCCATTTCTAATATAAGTAATTTCAATTTCCAATGAAAATTTCTTATGCCATCACCATCATAAAACTGGAGCTCATACGAACAACGTTATATATGGGAAGATTATATTGTTCAAGGGGAAGTAAAGGTTGGTCTCCTTGATTCGGAAAGGAAGACTATTAATTTCTTTCAAAACCTCGTAAAAACGAAACAAAAAGCGTATGTACGTGTAAACCATGATAACATGTAAACCATGATATTAAAAAAAAAAAAAAAATCTGCAGAATATATATTTAAGACAAATAATTTTTTCTACCCGGACAAGTTCGGCTGGGCCCTTAGAAACGAAATAGAAAAAAACTTTATCAAAATATTATTTCAACATAGGGTAGACCGACCAGTGAATGAACAGTTAAGCACAATTTCATTTTTTAAAAACCCTAGTAATTTTAAATTCTATACCATACAGATCGTAATAGTTAAAACATTTTAATTGATCTATGTAAATATCTCTAAAAAATCGCGGGAACCTAAATGGTACCGCTTCCGACTTTTTTAGGTGTTTAAAGAAAAAATGGCACAACGACCCAGTGAATGAACACCTCGAACCAGTAAATGAACATGATAAATTTTGATTCAAAAAGAAACTAAGTTTCTTTGCGATCTATCTATCTATCTATCTATGTTACTTATCTATATCTATCTACTTATCTATCGATCTATCTATCTACCTATATATGTACTTATCTATCTACTAACCTATCCACTTATCTACTTATATATATATATATATATATATATATATACACTTATCTATTTATCTACTTGTCTATCTATCTATGTATGTATCTATATATCTATCTATCTATCTGTCTATCTACCTAACTATCTACCTATTTGTCTGTATATCTAAATATCTACCAATCTATTATCCTAATCAATCTATTTATCTATCTATCTATGTATGTATCTATATATCTACTTATCTATCTACTTATCTATTTATTTATCTATCTACTTATCTATCTATCTTTCTATCTATCTACTTATCTATCTACTTATATATCTATCTATCTGTCTATCTACCTAACTATCTACCTATTTATCTGTCTGTACATCTAAATATCAACCAATCCATTATTCTAATCAATCTATTTATCTATCTATCTACCTGCTTTATTACCTGTCTATCTATCTACCTATCAATCTAACTATCTCCTTATCAATATATCTACCTATCTATATCCATCCATCTATCTATATCTATCGGTCTATCTACCTGTCTATATATCTACTATCCATCTCTATATCAGTCTCTCTACCTAGCTATCTATCTCTATATTAGTCTCTCTATCTACCTATCTATTAACCACTACCCATTTATCTATCGAAAAATTCTATCGATCTATCTATCTACCTACCTATTCTATCTCTATATTTATTTACCTATATATCTATTTACCTCTTATTTTTTATATATCTATCTCTATATCTTCCTCTATCTATTTATCTATCTATCTACATACAAACATATCTACCTATCTATTCTCTCTTTGTGTGTATATATACTTCTATTTCTCTATCTCTATATCTACCTGTCTATCTATCAAGAGAGATAAAGATATAGAAAGATAGATGTAGGTAGGTAGGTTAATATACAGATAGAGATAGGTAAAAGATAAAACTCAGTAAAAAGTGCATTGTTTGCAAAGACAAAAATAAAGAAATTATAAAATATATAATGAAATACATAAATAAATAAGCATATAAAAACTATCTGCATTACAAAAAAGTCCTGAAAATGAAAATATCTTAGAGAAACTTCAAATTTCTTTTTAAATCAAAAGAAATTTTGTCATTGTTCATTCACTGGGTTTTCGCAATTTTTCGTACCCAGTGACTGAACACCCCTCTACCTGAAAATCTACGCATTCTGCATTGACTGAAACAATTTCAATCCATAGCCTAAATATGTATACTTAATTTTTCTTTCGTAGAGTTAAAAAATAAAATTTTATCGATAAAAATAATATGTATCAAAATAATTGCTAGCACGAAAACCAGTCTTATTATTTTGAAAGAGAGAAAGAACGATTCACGGCAGTAAAAATTTCAAATTTTTTTCCAGGAAAATAATACGTATCCAAAGTAAAAAATCAGGTGTCAGATAGCTTATAATATCAATAAAGAACGCTTTTGTAGTGAATTTATTCAGAAAAAATTTTTTGGAAGCATAGTTTTTTTTTTTAAAAAATGACGCGCTGTTCATTCACTAGGTGGTGTTCACTCACTGGTCGGTCTACCCCTAGTTTGTTTGAAACAAATTCGTTCGGATATATATTTGCCTTAAATTTCCCCGATGGAGCTAATATTAAGTTTTATGAACTGTTCAAAATTAAACAAAAAGTTGTTCAAATCAAAAAATTAAATGTGAGAATGAGATGTCCTAGCCGAGATCTTTCGAACAAAAGTTTATTTGAATCGGTCTGTTAACTCAAAAGTTATTGGAGGGAGGAAGGGCAGATAGACCGACACACATTTTTCTCATCTCAAAAACCTTCTTTCCAATTTTTAAATTTTCAGTATTTTTTTTTTTTTTTATAATTTTATTCATTTTTCAATTTTTTTTTTTTTTTTTTTTTTTAGCTTCTTTTTAAAGAATTAATCCTTATTTTATATATCTTTCTTTTTTCTTCGACTTTTGCGGAAAACTAGGTTAAAAAATACTTTAAAATAATAATTAAATTTTAAAAAAAGGGGTAAGGTAAATTTGATTAAATAATTTTCATCAAGAGCAAAATCATTTGCGGCTTTCCCTCTTGAGTAACAAAAGCACTAAGTAGTTCCTTTCATTTTTCGTTGCCAGAAAGAAAAAGAAAAACGTAAACTGAAATTTTACATTGAAAATTAAAAAGAAAAAAATAAATTAAAACGTAACAATGCAAATGTAAAAATGAAAAAAAAAAGAACAATTTATTTCACAATTAAACCACTTGCACTTTATATTCAGTTAATTTTTATTTCGTAAAATATCATTTCTAACTTTCGAAATTGATAAGTGTGCGAGAAAAAGCGATTCAATTTTTTTTAAATAACTTTTTATCCTATTTTGTGAACCAAAATGAAGAATATATTTTGTCAATTTTTCGGTAAGGTAGGTGAGTGAAAGGAGGCCATCCCTAAAAAGTGGAATTAGTTTGATTTCTCATCAGAAAACTGCAGTATGATTCGCAATTCTCTGGGAGGCGCTACAGCCTCTGACTGATGGCTATTGAAAAAGGTAAATCAAAAAATCTTGAAACTTATAACCAACATTTAAGCTTAGAAAATGACAGTGTTTTTTGTGTTTATGTGGTTTCTCACTTGCATTCTTTTGAAATTGATTTTTAAATTCTTGTATATTAATTACCAATTTGGCTAATTTTATCTTTGGAATGTTCTAAATTGTTAGTTAATTTCTTAAGTCGCAGCAAGGTGGCGTGTTCAAGCTCTGGACTTGCGAGTTGCTAAATATTAATTGAGTATTAAGAGATTACCGTAAAAGGTCACCATTGTACTAGTATGCAGTTATTAGGGCAGGAGAAGCAGCTCTAATTTTCAGGAAAGATTATATTTTAATTTACCTGTGTTTTAACTAGCAGAGCTTTAAGTTAAGATACGCTTTCTGAAACGTTATTTCCTTCCCCTTAACCACATTTACTCTAATTCGTTTAAACTCTGATAAATTTAACAGATTAATAATTTTAAGTCTTTCAAATGATAACTATATGCATGCTCCTAAGGTGGCCCCCTTCAGAAAGAAATGTCATTTAATGGGAAAAAAATTTCGGTGTTCCGGTAATTTATTACACCGGTATCATTTTATTTTTTTAATATTACACGCTGCTTGCTATTATTTTTAAAAAACATTTCTCGATCAGATGGAGCCATTAGAGCAAAGTTAAAAAAAAATGATTGTTGTAATTTTTCTCCTTGTTCTTTTAACACTTTAAAGGGTGATCATTATTGTGTGACTCTGAGAAGTTGAGCTCCGACTCTGACAATGCTTACTTCTGTTTCGGAAAATAGGATGGGGTAATTGGCGCTAAGTCCAGTTGAGAAACTTTCTTAGTAGTTTTTCAAAAATATTCCAACTAAAATCCGAGCCAATAACGCGTCTATTTTTCACTAAACTCCCCTAAAACAGGTAAGCATAGTCAAGGTCACAGCTCAACTAACCAGAGCTGCACTATACATTTTTCGAAGTATAATGAAGAAACCACTATGAGTACGAAACTGCAACCTCAGAAAGTTGCTGTAACGAACGAAACTGCAGTAACAGGATGCGTTATCCGAGCTGCCTAATATATTGCATGTAATTCTACCTTAGCCCTGGCTTAGAGATTATAACTTACAGCTAAATACTTTGTGAGTGCGTTAACTTAATCATTTGAACACATTGTTCAGCCTTTTTTTTTAATTCTTGCCAACTTAAGGTAGGAAAAAAACGCATTTATGAAGGTAAAAATTAATTTGAATCTTTTAGAACAATATGATTGAGTACCTTACGAAAACGGAAGAAACATAGTTGACTGTTTAAGTAAAAATTTAAAATTTTAAAATCTGATTTTAAAATTTTTTTTTTTTTTCAGTTCAACAGGAAGTTGTGAATTTAATGATTTGAAGAAGAAATTGAGCCAACGGAAAGAGACACTATTGTTACTACTATTTTCTAATGTTGAAAAAAAAGGACTCGAGTGATTTTGATTTAAAAAATTCTGTAAAAAGAGAGGGAAAAAATTATAAATTGGTGGTTTTGCAGCGCAACCACCATCGCCCCTCCAAATGTTAATTACAATGTTTCCTTTAGTTGAACATTGCAGTCATCTTCTAGAGGCAAAAATCCTTTGCCGGTATTTTATTTCAAGTGATTTCAACACATTGGCCACTCTTTTCAAACACAATGCTCTTCAGGTGATCCACAAGCTACAATTTTGAGAATTGGTTAAAGTTAAGTTTTATTGTGCAAAAGACATTGCAATTGATATACAGATAGTTATCAAAATAATGGAAACACCTATGAATAAAAGTGATTTTTGAATGTGCTTCATAAGTAATAAAGAATAAAACTAGATTTCTGATTTTTTTTATATAATTAGCAATGTACATATTCTTGTAGTATATGGTGGCTTAATTGAAGTTCTGGAAGTTTTGGATTTTTTTCAAGTGCGTAAAATGTCGGACCTCTCAAATTTTTTAAGAGGCTAAATTGTTGGAGCACGTCTAGTTGGAGCAAATGTAACAGAAACATCTCAACTTTTTGGTGTTTATACAGGTACAGTATCTAAAGTCATAACATTATACACTCAGCGCGGAAAGACAAGCTCAGCAAAGCAAAATAGTGGAAGGAAAGAAAAGCTCATTGAAAGAGACTGACTGGTATTGAAGCGGATTGTAATGTCTTAAAAGCGAACAATAGAAGCAAAAGTGACCACAGAAGTCAACACCATCTGGATTCACCAGTGTGAGTGATTACAGTCAGAAGGCACCTTTATTAACAGAACATTTACGGCAGAGTAGCGATTCCCAACTCAGTTGTCACAGAGTGTTTCCATTATTTTGATAACTACCTGTATGTTACAGATAAGTGTAAAATTCAGCATAAAACATTCAACCAATTACACCAGAAAATTAAGCAAACTCATCAAAGCTTAACTGAGGCCTTTTTTGGCTTTGGTTCACTCAATTTAACCAACAATAATTGTTAATGTTGTTAGTTTTACACATAGAAAGATTTGAAGTGCTTCAAAGGACGCTACTCAGTTCAAAAAACAAACTTATTTAGCCATATATATATATATATATATATATATATATATATATATATATATATATATATATATATATATATATATATATATATATATATATATATATATATATATATATATATATATATATATATAGCTATTGTTTGTTCTTAAGCACGAACGTTTTCCCAACAAAGATTCCCTGAAACAAATCCGTCAGAGATTGACAGTTAACCTAAGTTTTTCTCACCTATTCGGAATTGAAGGAAATATTTATTACATCAAAACATGAAACATGGTAAATAAGTGAGAAATAAGGAATCTTCGAGATCGTATGAACAAAAAGAAGGTTTTTTTTTTTTTTTTTTTGGACATGTTTTCTCTAAATAGTTTGGAGGATCAGACCGACCGGCAGACAGAAACAAATGATTTCCTCAGCTTAATACCCTACCATTTTTTTTACTTTTCGATATTGATTTAATTATTTTATTTATTTTCGACACTTTTGTTTTTGACAATATTTTTGCGATGCTTTAAGCAATCTTATTGCTATATGTTTCTTTTTCTTTTGCTTTTACTGGAAAGTGGGCAAAAAAATATTTCGTTGACGCATTTAGGGAATCCAAGAAATTCCTCTACTCATGTATAATCATAATATATTTGTGTAGTATTTATAATGTATCCAGTCCTAAATTACGCCGTGAACTTTTGTGTCTTCTGTTTTTCTATAAGGTAATAAAAAATTTAATCAACTGCTCCGATATTGCTAATTCCATCCAACTTGCTATTCCAAATAGGACTCTTTGGAGTCATGCATGTGTTTAAAATATTTTTACCAAATTTAACTATGATATTTATTTATTTAACTTGATAATTTTTGCCTTTTTGAATTTTACAAACTTTCTAACATTTATTGTCGCCGTTTAGATATTTTTAGCATGTCATTTTCTAAATTTCTACATATTTTAATATTTTAAATTTATACTTTGCTTTAATTGCTATACAATATTATTTGCCTATGTAATTGGATTTTCTCTGTAGTGTGCAAAACCTTTTTAAATTAATAAATAAAATAATAATGTAAACGTTGAGTTTCACTTTGAAACCCAAAAATTTTGAGCTTAACATTTGTTAAAGTATTAATCGTCATAGCGTTCTGAGCTGTAAATAACTGAAAATATATTTGCTACCCAATTCTATGTTTTCCGGAAGTGATCCATTTTTTTAAATTAATATACTATTGAGGAACGGAAATTTCTGCTTTATTTTTTACTAATTTTTTAGACACTTGATGTACGATTTTTATTTTCTTTTTACTTTATTCTTTTCGTATGCTTATTTTTTTATTTCCTTACGTTTACTTTTATTATTGCATGGTCTTCTTTATTCTCTTAGGTGCAGCATGTCATAGCTTAAGTACTTTGATTACATGTGGGTGTATAATGTGGGAGGATAAATACGAAGGCGTAAAAGTAAAGGTGTTAGGAGTATAAAATATTCATTGTGTGTGTGTAAGAGAGAGAGTTTTTTTTTTTAAACTTTTTACCAAATTTTCCTGTAATTGTTTTTAAAAAATCATGAAATAAAATGTAGTGCACTGTAAAAAAAAGAAAATTAAATGTCAAATTACGAAACGAAAGTCGAAAAATAAATTATTAAACAAGTTTCGAAAAAAAAAATGTCTAAAAAATGAAAGTCACATTTTGTGATCTGTAAAATGTGTCTGACAGTCTATCTTTCTTTTTGTCTGTACCTACCCCTCGATAACTTTTGAGGTATTTGTCCGTTCTGAACAAACTTTTTTTTTGCATAAAGGATCTCGGCCAGGACATCTATAAGGTAAATTCACCCAATATGACGTTACTTCTAAATACGGTTTACCATTTATTTTGTACATTTTTGCTACACGAGCTCCCGAAATATTCGAGGGCAAATCAAAAAGTTTTTGCGCCTATTTTTTTTTTTTTAGCCAAAATACGGCTGTGAATACAAAGCAAACATATACATTCCCAACAGTGACAGTTCCTTGAACCGTAGCAGCCATATTTGCGTTTTGCTCGGAAGAGCGGAACTGCTATCAGTCGTTTAAGATGACGGTTGTTCTTCAGACGTCTACAACTTATGAGCAGCGAAGTGTTATTCGTTTTCTACGGAGCAAGGGACAAAAGCCCATAGTAATTCACAGGGAAATGCACCTGCAGTCCAGACAACCCCATAGTGATTTTTACGATTTCCGTCCACTGAAGAAGTTTCTGGCAGGACAGAAGCCAAGAACGCGGTTCGACGGTGATTCCACAGGCAACCGGAAGAATTCTACGGAAAGGGGATCTCTAATTTAGTGCTGCGATGGGACAAATGTCTGAACCGGTGTGTGTTCTATGTGAAGAAATAGTGTAAGTAGTATAGTTTACTGCGTATATTTGTAAATACCTGTAGGTATCTTTATTTATTTATTTATTTATTTATTTATTTTTTTGGCAAATAAAAAATAGGCGCAAAGATTTTTCGATTTGCCCTCGTACAGAGTTGATGATTTATGTTATGATCAGAAACAGTGATCTGAGCTGCTGTATTAGAGACCTGCTTGTTTCACTTTCCGAACTTTTGTATAATGCTACAGTAATCAGGTTACACCGTTCTTATAAGCTAAAATTATAACAATCTAAAGATATTTTTAGTATTTATTCGATTTCAAGTGTAATTCATGCATGGGACAAAGAATGAAAATCATATTTGAGAAGCACCGGATATGGGATGGGGCGCAATATCTAACAAATGCGTAATATGGAGGGAAGCAAGTTCATTTCTCTTCAGAAAATGAAGCAATCGAAGAGGAAAAATGAAAATAGCAAGGGTACATATAGTCTGCATAGTGATTTCCAAATGACCATGGCAGCAAATATTGGGTTTTGTGTTAAAAATGCCTCAAATAAGCTCATAAATGTAGACTATTCTGGTAATTAAAAATGATCATCTGTTGCTTGAAGTACAAATAACTGATTTATTAAATGCAAATATTTGCTTTTTAATGTTATTTAAGTGAAATTCCATAACAGAAGGCACTCTGTGCAAACAAACCTTTTCCCTTTTTTACTTCTTTTTACAAAAAAAGGAAGTATTGTATTCGCGAAAATATTTTCACTCAAAAATTGTCCTTAATTTCCATTTTGCTCACTCCCGAATGAATGTTGAGTTTTTTTTTGTTTTTTTTTTTGACTCGACCACACGTGGATAAGAGCCTAAGAACGTATAGACACGCGTACGTGCGTATGTATGGCGTATAACTCAAGAACGGAATGTCCTAGAAAGTTGAAATTTGGAACGTAGACTCCTAGTGGGGTCTAGTTTGTTTTTTTTTTGGTTGCATTCGAGTGTTTCGAAAGGGTTTTTACCTCTTTTTGGGGTGAAATCATTGTTAATTTCGAAGTAAACTCAAGTGGTGTTATAATTTGGCGGATACTTGGCGATATATCGCCAGTGTTTTGGTCGCCAAGTTTTGTTGGCAAAATTTGGCAGTTTTTTTTTTTTTTTTTTTTTTTTATTTGATTTCAATTTGGAAACTGTTAGTGATATTTAGAGAGTACTGCCAATAATGAGAAAATGACATTGAATTGGAGTTTAGGGAAGTCATGTGATGCACACAACAACTCGTTTTTGAAATCAAAATGTATAGCTAAAGGTTTTGGTTTAAGCTTTCAAATAGAATTAATGCAAATAGCATTGCAATCAATTTCAATTTACACTCACTATTATTATATTTTTTCTTAATCACGTTAGGTTTGAGTAACAAAAACGAAAGAAACTCGATATCCAGAGCTTTTACCTTATGTGACTAAATTTGTCGCTCAATTTTAAATTATTCGGGAAGAGACTTAAGACAAGCACTTACGTTCAAACCATAGACTAATAATAAGAGTAGACCGAGCTTTCTCATTCTTGCTGATAAAGAAAATTGGTTCATAGATGTATCATGTGACTAGTGGAAGGGCTTGGCGAAGACTTTGGCAGCATGGTTGCTAGATGGCAGCATTATCTATAGTTTGGCACTCGACATGTATTTTAAGACAATGTGTTTTATTTAAAAAAAAAACTTCCAGGTGCAGAGATTGAACTGTTTTTCTTTTAGTTATGCATTATTTTGACATTAGTAATAGTTTTTGATCAGTTTTCGGTAACTTTTATTTCATTTGGAGCTGTCAGCGTTGGCGTGAACGAAATGGCGTAAACGTTTTGCGTTAACGCAAAAATGTACTAATCGGTATCTTAAATTGAAACTGTAGGTAAAAATCTTACCGTTTGCTGATTCTTCTTGGTCGCTTGCATCTTTTATTGCTTAGAGAGTTATTGAAATTGACTAAAGAAAATGCACAATACTATCTAAACTAAAAACTCGCTATATTAACAAAATATTTACAACTTAGAATAACAAATTTACAAATCGGACTCCATAAAAGATCATTCTTCCGTGTTCCATCAATTCTATTTATTTTATTTCGCGCTGGCGTTGATCGTCTGCTACGATTAACGCCCGCTGTTGCTAGGATATCCACCAGTCACATGGTTTGGTTTATGAGCAGCAAAAGGGTTGCCATAGCTCGGTCTACTCTTATTATTAGTCTATGGTTCAAACCAAGGGTACATTTAAATTCCAAATTAAATGACAAATGAATTATTTGAACAAATTTTGTTGAAGAAAGAGAAAAACATTCCTTAAACGAGCTGATGTGTGCCTCACATGGCTTCCTTTTACTCCTAGTTTACTCTCCCTAATATCACCAACAGTCGCCAAATTGAAACAAATTTTTTAAAAAATCGCCAAGTTTGTCGCCAAATTGGCGAAAAAAACTTGGCGACCAAAAGGATGATATATCGCCAAGTGTCCGCCAAATCATAACGCCACTTGAGTTTACATCGAAATTAACAATGATTTACCCCCAAAAAGGGGCAAGAGACCCCTTTAGAAACAATCGAATGCAACCAAAAAGGGAGATGCACAACTAGACCCCACTAGGAGTCTACGTACCAAATTTCAACTTTCTAGGATCTACCGTTCTTGAAATATGCGACTGACATACGCACATCCTCACATACGCACATACATACATATGTGCATACAGACGTCACGAGAAAATTCGTTGTAATTAGATTGGGAATAATCATCTTCTTTACTAATAATAAAGCTGAAAGTCTCTCTGTCCGGAGGATGTCTGGATGTCTGTAGGATGTCTGTGACGCGCATAGCGCCTAGACCGTTCGGCCAATTTTCACGAAATTTTGCACAAAGTTAGTTTGTAGCATGGGGGTGTGCACCTCGAAGCGATTTTTCGAAAATTCGATGTGGTTCTTTTTCTATTCTAATTTTAAGAAAAAAAAATATCATAAGATGGACGAGTCAACTACGAAATTATCATAACGTGGAACCGTAACATGGGCACAAGCCAATGGGCGAGATACGAAATGATCATAACGTGGAACCGTAAGATGGGTACAAGCCAACTGGCGAGAAAATTTACCATACATTATTTGTAACTATACAGGCGAACCAAAAGAGCTTTTGATTTTTCTATTACGGACAAAGCCGTGCGGGTATCACTAGTTACTAATAATAAAGCAGAAAGTCTCTCTGTCCGGAGGATGTCTGAATGTCTGTAGGATGTCTGGATGTCTGTGACGCGCATAGCGCCTAAACCGTTCGACCGATTTTCATGAAATTTGGCACAAAGTTAGTGTGTAGCATGGGGGTGTGCATCTCGAAGCGATTTTTCGAAAATTCGATGTGGTTCTTTTTTTATTCCAATTTTAAGAAAAAAACTATCATAAATTACGAAATTATCATAACGTGGAACCGTAACATGGGCACAAGCCAATTGGCGAGATACGAAATTATCATAACCTGGAACTGTAACGTCGGTACAAGCCAATTGGCGAGAAAATTCACCATACATTATTTGTAAATATACAAGCGAACCAAAAGACCTTTAATTTTTCTATTACGGGCGATGCCGTGCGGGTGCCACTAGTTATGGATATTTCGCGTGTCTATACGTTCTACGGCAGTTATCCACGTGTGGTCGAGTCGAAAAAGAAAACTCAATATTTATTCGGGCGTAAGTAAAATGGAAATTAAGGTCGGTTTTTGAGTGAAAATTTTTTCGCAAGTACAATGCTTCCTTTTTTGTAAAAGGAAGTAAAAACTTTTATTTCGGTAATTTTAAGAGAGTTTAGTAAAAAAATTCAAAAGTTTTAACATTAATGCTTATGGTAGAAGTTTAAAAACGACATTTCATTCAAAAAGAAGTTATTTTGGATTTTTTTTTTTTCCTGCATCAAACAGTACTTAGAAATGAAGGAAATTTTTTATGGTCGGTCTTCTGTTTTTTAAAACAGAAAAAAGTTATCATTAAAAATTGCATTACAATTTCTCGGTAATACTTCTGAAGTTTATTTAATGTTTGGTTAAATAAAAGGAAAGTGAACTCATAGCGCAAGGAAACTGCAAACGATATTATTTTTTATAGAAATAGTTATTCATACGTAAAACATTTATTTTCACTGAAAATCTGTCATTACTGTTCTTTCTTGTAGTTAGTAGCAGAAAAAAAAAGTAAAAGCAGATTTTTTTTTTTTTTTTTTGAAAATTAAAATAAGGGGCTCAAAATTATTATGCTTTTGTCATATGATTGATATTGGGCTTCTTCCAAAGCACTGCACTAAAATCGTTAACTTAATATGCCTTTTTAAAACTGATTGTGATTGGGAATTTTTAGTTTGAATTAACGAATTTATTGTTACAGTTTATTAAACCATGCTTTCTGACAGTGCGATAGAATGAATTTAAAATCATTTTGACATCAGATTTTTTTTTTAACATAAGGTTTCATAAGTTTCAAAAATTGCTTCAACTCTTTAAAATACTAGAAAATCGCCCGTCATGATATGACGGGTAAAAATTGCTTCTACATTTGAAGGAAGTAGTTGCCTGTTTGGTCATATTTTGATATTTGAAATTTTAACTAGCGTAAAATGTTGAGCACTCTTTCGTTTCTTCATTTTCCTAGAGATGATCCTCTAAAATGAGTCTTACCAGTAAAACAGTTAAGTCACCGGATCCAGTTTAGCCTTGTCAAAATAAAGCATTTCCCTGCATGTCAAACATTACCAAAAAATGTTATCATATTATCATGTTGTGGAGCCAGTTTCATTGTTGATGTTGTCAGAGCGTTTCTCGATTAGTGAATTTGCTATTATATGTATGAGGATGTATTTAGGTAACAGCATATCGGAGCGACTATCAAAGGAGAAACTGGTCTTTTTTTTTTTCGTGTCTGCACATGTCAGAGAAATGTCAAATACCATTTTTGTATCTCAAATATACTAAAAAGGAATAATAGGGACAAATAGGGACAACAATAGAGAAATAGTTTGACTCTTTGGTATCGCAGGGTTCGAAAAATTAAATGCCAGTGTGTGAGGGTAATCCCCTAGAAATTTTGCACTCCAGACTCGTCAATTTTTCAACTTTTCGCAATGGAGGTAGTTTGACATATTTTATGAAAAACCAAAATATGTATTTTTGTTGAACTGCAAAAGTTCACAGAACATATTCATTCAATTTAAGCATATCGAAGATGAACGTTTTCTTTTCAGTTTTCTTTAAGCTTTGATTCATTTAATGATTGATACATTAATACTTCATTAAATGTATTATTTAAAATGAAAACTTATAGGAGAAAGTGGGCAGATGTTTTAAACAAATTTTCCATTTCTTGATTTCTCAGAAAATATTCTCAATTTCTTGCAGGAAAAACGTCCCTATGGTTGATTAGTCTTTTCTTTGTGCTCTAGAACTTTTTCAGACTGTTTTTTTTTTTAATGTCTTCAATTGTTCATATGTGTCCCAACACGGGGGCACATGTGGACAGGACAGGGGCATATATGAATACGACTGAAAATGCAGGACAAGCATCATATTTCAACGAAAAACACTGCAATATGAAACATTTACGTATATATCAATTACATTGAAGTGTTTATAACATATATATTGTTCCAAGTTTAAATTGTACATTAACTGTTAATAAGAAAATATTTTTTCTGAATTATTTAAATCTGCTCACCTCTGCTTAGGGGGCATTCATTAATTAGGGAAGAGTGGTAATGAATGGGCCAAATGTTGGTTTTTAAATTTTGTAATTTTTTCTAATATTTTTTTTAACTCAGAATTGGCTCTTTTGTTACTTTATTTATTTGGTTACATAAAAAAGTCATAAAAGTTGGATTAGAAAATGTCTATGATGAATGATAATATAAAATAAAAATATAGAAATTTGGCACATTAATCCCCACCCATGGGGCTGAATTAGCCATTGAAGGTATTGAACGGGCCACTATATGAATTCAATGAAAACATGTGGAATTAATCTTTTAAAACATTCTCATTATTAAATAAAAATACAAGCAAAAATTTTTATAAATTTCATTACAATAACTTTTAAATTTTATATATTTTTTAATAATTAATTTTAATTGCCCCGCTTGGTAAAATTCAATATTATCATTGACAAAGTGATAATAACAAAAAAGAATTATTATTTCGATTTTCAAATAGACAAGTAATTAAAAAAAATAAATAAATAAAAGCAAACAATAGGACAATTTAAAAAAAAAAAATCATATAAAATCAACAAAGCAAAAGCATACGATTCCACTCCAACCTATTTATTAAATACTCGATGGAATCACTCATATCAAATGCCAAATGGTGAAAACCTGCTAAGTGTGGTTAATAATTGGAAAATTCATCTTAATCATTTATAGAATTTCACTTATGTTTCTAATAAATGGCTAATATTTCTTATGCTTAAAATGTGCAAATTTTTGAAATTACTATAAACCTAGTCTATCAAGACAGTAATCTAAATCTGTGAAAGCAATTCATGTTTAATATTAAAGATAAAATCAGAAAAAAAGGAAGAAGAAACCACGTTTTAGTGACCTATCCATAACTATGATATAGTGGCCCATTCAGCCCCACCTATACTTCTGGCATATGTTCAGGTTTTTTTAATACATGAAATTCAAATAACATCAAAATAATTCTTACAATTAGTTTACAGATGTGGAAGGACTTGCTAATACACATATATGCAGTGAAATATTACATACTTTTTTACTAGTATTTATTTTTCTGAAAGGGAAAAAATTACTTTTCAATCAGATTATTGACGATCCTACTCTAGCTGAAAAATGGCTTCTCTGAAACAGTTGAAAATTGGATTAGTTTAACAGAACAAATAGCTCTATCTATTAGTGGCATCTAAAATAATTTTATGCAAATACTTTTTCATATTTTGTTAGTGGCCCATTCATAAGGTACCCTACGTAACCCCTACGTAAAGGTCTCGAGGAGGTTGGAAAAATCTCTACATACCCTTATCTCAATGGTTTAAGTTAATTTAGGGGGGGAGGTCAAACCCATTCTTACGTAATATTTTCCAAAACGATATTTTTCATTAGAAATCATGCGGTCAAGGGGTTTAGCAGGAATTATATTTCATTTGCGTCTGGAAGGTAAAAAACGTATTAGGATGAGCGTTTTTTACTTGTTTTACAAAGAATGAATGGTGTAAAATATAATAAAAGAATCGCACTACGGCATTTTTTTAAAAATTAGTATCGTATCATAAAAATAAAAAAAACCGAAAAAATATTCAGTTTAGATTCTAACTTTTCAGTAAATATTTCTTTACACAAAAAAGGTTTAATAGCATAATAGTGAATTAAATAACGATTCCAGTGATATAAGATTCGTTATTCTATTATTTTGAAAAACGAAATGGAATTTTACGTAAGAATAGGGGGGAGGGGTTTGAAGAATCTTACTTATCCTTACATTGGGGGGGGAGGTCGAAAATTACCAAAATCATCCTTTCGTAATTAATGAATGGCCCCTTACCTGTCTGAAAGTATTTAACTTCCTTTAAAACACTCATCAACTAGTTTTTCGAGGGAGTTTCGATTTAACTTATGGAATAAAAATACTCACATGGTTTAAAAACAAATAATGATTTCCACAAAATCAAGCATCTAAAATGTTAGAAATTACATGTTCTTAGTATCATTTTATCCTAAGCCCATCTTTACCATCCACATGCTAATAACTTTTGTACTGGATAGTAATGACAAGTGTATTAATGCTTTTATCACCTGAAAAGACATAAAATATTGCTACTTGTGATAAAATTTTACATATTTTGGACAAAGGCTTAATATGAGTAAGGATGGTAATGACAGTCGTAAACAGTTTTCTATTTAGTTTGATATTAAATACACCTAAACAGGAAGCTTAGAAATTTCAGCACGCGAACTTCGAAATTTACTAACATAGTTATAAGGGCGACTTATAAATCTGAAAGTTATTTGAGTTGCCAGTTGCACCTAGTGGTCATGAAGGCACTGAAAAACTGTCGGAAGGTAATGACGCAAAATCCTGGGGATAGGTTTAACTATGTAAGTAGCGTATCAATGGGTTTGTTTCCTTCAGTCAAAAGTAGTACTTTTAGTCACTGAAATTGATAGAATAAGTTTTAAAAAAATAACATGCACAGAAAATACTTTCATTTTCTAAACAGTTATTTTTTAATTAATTTTTTTAAATGTCCAATTTTTCAAACAAGGCATGATCTTCATAACGTCACAAATGATGCTATTTGGCGCATCTTCCGCGTTTCCGCGTTATGATAATTAAGAAGCGAATTAAAATTGCTCTCTACGCTTACTATCAACCATATCGTTGCCAATACATGTGAGTAAAGATGCGAATTAAATATTTTGCTCTGTGAATGGCAACACTGAATAGCGTTTCATCACTTGTGATGTCATCGGCAGAAGCGTAAAACGATGAAAGCGCACCGATTTAAGTATTTTTTTTAATATTAAACTTCGACAAATTATGTCAAAAAAAATAGTCAGGTCATATGTGTTTAAGCATGCTCTTTCAGAAAAAAATACTTTTAAAATTTTTTGGAAACGATCCCATTCAAACAGTCAAGCAAAAAGATAATTTGATTTCAGATTAAAATTTTTGAAGCATTGTAAAAGGAGCTACATTTTAGCTTCTTTGGCTGTTTGGGCAAGGCTTAAAAGACAGAAATTCTGATTTGATTCAATGCATGGTAATGATATGTCAGTACTTACAGTAAGGCTGAACATAAATAAGTGTTATTTAGCATTATTATATATTCATAAACGCCTGTCATTTACTTCTTTTAAAGTTGACATAGAAAAATAATTTTAAAAAAAGAAATAGAGAGCATTTTTCTATGGTTGCTATGAACCTGGGACAGGAAATTGCACTTTTTTGGAGAATTGTTTATTTGTGATCGAGAGAACTTACACTATTTTAGCATCGCACAGTTCTCAAAGGGGAGTTTTAATGCACATAAGAGGGAAAATCTTCTTAGTAGTAATAATATAGTAGTAATAATATCAGGAAAATCATTTTAGTAGTAATAATATAATAACATAAGTAATAATATAATAACATATACTAGGATATAACTGGAACAGAGCAATGTTCTGAAGCACTTTAATATTACAAGACTTGGTTATTTGAAAAGTTATTTATAAATAAAATAGCAAAACAGATATAAAAATGTTTTAAATCATGCCTGTATATTTCATATTTTCTTTTGCTTCCTAATGAACTTATCAAAACATTATTTCTGACATTTGCTGCAAGCGTATTTTTTATGTCCTCCCACGTGAACAACTTCCAGCTTCTTTGCTTTAAGAAAGTGAGTCTTTTAGTTACGTATCACGTTACTAAATATCTTCCGAAATCAGAGTCTCATAAATTGATAATTGCGCTTTGAAGTATGAACATATATATGTTACTCTTTTATTTTTATTTTATTTTCTGAAGATTTACGTATTTTTGTCCCAAAGGATTTATCAGTTTTGTAACTTCCGCCCACGCCAGTAATTGATGTTTTGTTTTAGAAAAAAGCTAGTAGTTTATTCATCGCAAAGCTCAAATAAGTGCTTTGAAGTTTTATCAGTTCCTTACATACATAACTAAAATGCTTCATCAATTCGGCATTAGGTGCATAGTTTTGTGATTCATTTTTATTTTGTTCACAGACATTGCGAGTGTGTCTTTTCTTTATATATAAAACAATTAGTTAGAGTTAATTTATAGACACAAACTACTTTTCCGTTAGAAAGATTATCTTATTTTATCAAAACTAGTAGTTCTGCATGGTTATTTTAGCAAGAATTAGCCTAAGTATATCTCAAACTGCAGTATATATCCCATATAATTAATTTTTTTTCTTCACACAGGAGCCAATAGAAAAGCAAAACAGCTTCTCGCCCACAGAGATTCGCACTTTTAGAATTTTCATCAATATTATATGAAAAACTTTTTACCAATTTAAAATTATATTTATGTGCATATATATTGATTCTCCTTTTAATTCCAGAGACTAGAAAGTCGCCCGCCAAGGTATGATGGGTGAAAGTTGCTTCTACGTTTTAACGAAGCAATTGTCTGTTTGGTGATACATTCATAATTGAAATTTTAATCCCAACTCCAATGGATGAACCCTAAACTCCAAAATAAGCGTTAAGTGTAGGCCACTTTTTCGTTTCGTCATACCCCTGAAATGAGTCTTACAAGTAAAACAGTTAAGATACCGGATCCAGTTCAGCCTTGTCAAAATAAAGCATTTACCTGAATGTAAAACATGACTGGAAAATATTATCAAATTATCATGCCGTGGTGCCAGTTTCACTTTTGGTGACGTCAGGAGTGTTATTCGATCATTCGCTTTTATATACAGGGTGTTCCGTTTTAACCTGCAAGACCTTTATTTCCGCAACCGTTATTCCTAGATGTATACTTTCAGTTGCAAAAATGTTCAAAATCAAATGCAGAGTTAAGATATTGAAAGTTTCAAGCAAGAATAAAAATGAGTCAAAAAATACGAAATTTAACTTTTTATACCGGCCCTAGGTCCCCTAACTAATTTTTAGAGAAATAATCTCCATTGAAAACTATTACCAACACAAAAAGTTTGACATTTTTGCTACCAAAACTCAAGGAGATATTCCAATTTAAAGTTTTAAGGGACTATACAAAAGATGAGATTGGAACTTATCGCTCTTTCAGAAGAATGGCCGGTCGTCAAAGTAAAAATAAAAAAAAATAATAATAATAAAAAAAAAAAAAACACAAGGTATTAATATTTTTCATTGCTGTTCAAAAATTTATTCAAATGTTTTGCCGTAATACGCAAAAACAGACTACAAACCACGAATAATTTGAAAAATCACACTCTATGCACACATGTAATTGAAAACACTTGTTAATTACTATATTTTCCCCCAAACGGTGTTACTGACAGCGAGTGAAAAGTGGTGTAAGTCACAAAACGCCGCGGTTCATATATCGGTGAATATTGGTCGTACTAATTTTAAACTTTTTAAGTTGGAATTATTTTTTAATGGAAATTATTTCCCTAAACATAATTTAGAGGACCTAGGGCCTGTATAAAAAGTTAAATTTTGTATTTTTTGACTCATTTTTTTCACTTCAAACTTGCATCATCTTATCCCTGCATCTGATTTTGAACATTTTTGCAATTGGAAGTGTACATCCAGGACTAACGGTTGCGGAAATCAAGGTCTTGCAGGTTAAAACAGAACACCTTGTAAATGAAGATTATTTTCACATATATATTACGCAGTATGCCAATGTTTAATCTGCAAAACCTCTATTTTCGCAACCGTTAATTCTAGATGCATACGTCAAACTGCAAAAATGGTCGAAATTCGATGTAGAGTTAAGATATAAAGAGTTTGAAGCGAAAAAAATAGTGAAAAAATAAGAAATCTTACTTTTTATATAGTCTCTAAATCACCTACATTGCATTTAAGGACATCATAAACATGAAAAAAAAAACAATTCGAACACAAAACGTTTAACATTAGCACTACCATTATTCACCGAGATATGAAACGCAGCGTTTCGTGACTTACACCACTTTATACTGGCAGTCAATAACACTTTTTGGGGGAAGTATAACGGCTAACATGGGTTAAAATTATGTGTGTACATGGAGCGTTTTTTGAAATTGTACGAGCTTCTGTAGTGTGTTTTTGCATATCATGGCATGAAATTTGCATTTGTTTTTGAATAGGAATGAAAAATATAATTAAGGGAAGGTGGAGGGAAAGTGAAATAGTTAAGATTACTGAGCGTTTCAAAATTAACGAATTTTAAATTTATTATGAAAATTACAGTACATAAAGAAGGAACATTGTATTTCATAATAAAACCTGCATTGAAACATTTTTTATTTTTGGTACTAAATTTGCGCCTTCGAAAAAAAAGTGGAATATTTTCATTTTTTTCATGGAGCAAAGTGAAAAGTTAAATATTTTTCTAATGATATATTTTTTATTTGATTATAAAAAATATTTTTCGTCAATTGAATCAGTAAATAAAAAGTTGAGTCAATAAATGAAACAATAAACGAGTAACTAAATTAATTAATAAATTAATACATGAAGAAAAATAAATGAGTTATAAGACGAGTGAATGAATAAGAAAATAAGTGAATGAATTAACAAATAGGTGAATTACTAAATGAAAAAAAAAGGAAATGAATTACTTAATAAATGAATACATGCGTGAATTAGTAAATGATTGCTTGAGCAAACAAAATAATCTTTTTCACTTTGCCTTATACCCTTTTCCCCACGTGTAATGGATAAATTGTACGAAGTATTTAAATACAAATTCGCTTGATGTTAACTAAATATAATACAGCATCGAATATTAGAATGTCTTATTTAATGTTTAAAATGTTTAAAACAAGAACTTTATAATTTTATAGTAACGAAAAAAATTTTTGACATACAACAAATATTACAATATGAGTATCAATTTTTGAAAACATCCTCCATCGTCATGTGATTTAATTTTCGGCGGTATTTTTTCCTGATTGGAATAGAATACATGTGCTACTACATAGTTAAAATGTTATAAGATAGGAAGAACTCTAAGCAGAGTAAATATTTTACTATTTCCCTTTGCCCCACATTTTCCTACTTTATTTTTATTATTTTTTTTATTATTATCATTACGACTACCTGTCATTCTTCAGAAAAGGAAAGATGTTCCAATCTCTGCTTTCTGCACGGTCCCTAAAAAATTTATCCTCGAATATCTTTTGAGTTCTGGGCACAAATGTTCTGTGTTGAAACTATTTTTAATGGAGAATATTTCCCTAAATATAAGTTATTTGGTCCCAGTATCAATATAAAAAGATATCGTATCTTTTCCCAAATTTTTTTTCGATTCAAACTTTTACTATCTTAACTCTACTACTTGTTTTGGCCATTTTTGCACCAAAAAAGAAAAAAAAAACTAATAAAGGAAAATAAAGATTCAATTGATACAACAATCCAAACTATGATTTTTTTTATTATTACATTTTACCTCTTCGTTTTGTAACACACACACACACACACAAGAGTGTAGCAATAAATGCTTACAAATAAATTTTATTCGCTAAAGCTTATCATAATTATTGGTTAAAAACAGTTTTTAATATGAGCTAAATGTTTATTCTTTAATGTAAATTGTAATCTACCCACTCACACAATCATGCTCCAGTTCTTTCCGATAGTTCAATTATAAATAAAAATAATAAAGCCTTTCAAGCGTTAAAAACTTCCCATTTTTAAGAGCAATATTTATTTTATCTGTACCATTATTTATTTGTTTTCAGAAGTTCAATTATCAACCTCATGCACACTTGGTTTGAAAATTGCTTCTAATATGCTCTCTGGTTGTGATGAATGAATCTTTGTTGATTCCATTGAAAAATTCTGCCCATTGTTCTTTTATTTTGAAGCAGAATTTACCTATTAGTTTCGTGAGCAAGCGCGCGTGCTCTTAAACTTTTTTTTTTTCATTTTCAATTGTACTTTAACAGTTTTTTGTAGTGACTAAATGCAGTACTAACATAAAGGTAAGTCATAACACTTTAATGCCTTTAATGAGGCTGTTGTTTTGAGAATATTATTTTTATTTAGTTTGCAAATGAGCTTAACTAGAGTTTACTGCAAAAGAAAGCTTGTGTAAAATGCTCCCTCAAATTTGTATCGCTTTTTTTTTCTTTTCGTTTTGTGTAAAACGATGTACAATATTTTTTACACCGTTAGTTGAATCAGGTGAGAATATGACAAAAATTAATCAGCACAGAAATAAAAGTATTTCTATTTTTCTAATAGAAGAGCTTAATTTATAGGGTCTGGTGGGGGAAAGTGGTCAATGGGGTAAAGTGGTCATACGTCAAATAAATGACTATAGCTTGGCAATAAATGTTCGAATGAATGTGAAAATTTTATTTTAGGTTCGGTGAGTTAGAAACTACATTTTGAATACAAAATTTCAAAACTGGCAAAATTTTATTTGGTAAAAAAAAAATATTTTGTGTAAATATGAAAATTTTAAAATTCTAAACACCTCTTTTAACTTCTTTGGGAATTTTTGTTTGTTAGAATTATGAACAGATTGACGGCACAGGAAGCTTCCTACATGTCTTAAGATCGCTTACTCATTAGCAGTTAGCTGAATATATTTTAGATAATTTTTTAGAACAATTTCAGTAAGATGGGGTAAAGTGGTCATAATATTAGGCTTAACGAATATTGTTCTCCTAATGTCACTTAATAGTTAAGTATAAGGCAGATATAAATTAAATATTAATTCCACTTAATATGTATTGTTTTTACAGTAAGTAGGGTTAAATATACGAGTATATACGTATGCATGCGCATATACTCGTGTAGGCGCGTACATAAACGTATTCACATAAATGCATCAGTAAATACGTATACGGGTATCTGCGATATGGGTATTTTTTATCTATGCAGATATACATTCGACTACACACGTATATACTTGCTCTTTTTCGTATGTATACGAACACATATATACTCAGATAGACACGTTTGTACACTTACGTACTCGAGTAGACACTTAAATACAAGCATAGGATATACAAGTATACAGGGTGAGTTTAAACTCTTGGGAAAATTTTTAAAAGGTGTTAGAGGGGAGGATAAGAAGAAAGAATCATAAGGAACATATGGTCACAAACACAATGCTGACGCACTACATGCACGCAAAGCCAAAGAGTGATGGATACAAAACAGATCACAAATTTGTTACACTAAGACAATTTTACACAATATTTTAGGTCGTAAGAAAGTTTTAAAGCGATTGAAGAAATTTATGGCCTGCAGCTGTAATACAGGCGTCGTAATCACAAAGACTTCTCTGTTTTAATAACAAGACTTTTGAAAAACTTTCATTCGTCGCTGCGCCTTTGTTGCGATGCGTGTATTCGAACTACTACGGGCCGTAACTTTTAACAAGTGCTCTAAATATTTCTGAAAACTAAAATTTTGAGGAAAATCATCTTTGTGTAAAAAATTTGTGACCTGTTTTGCATCCATCAATTTCTGGCTTTGCGTGCATGTAGCGCGTCAGCGACCATAAGCTCCTTATTATTCTTTGCATTTTATCCTCCCCTCTCACACCCCTTAAATTTTTGCTCCAGAGCTTGGATTCACTCTGTAGGCATACATGTATATAAGCGTATATGCTCGTGTATACATATATGTACTGGTGTATACACGTAAGTGTACGTATATACGTCTTTTCAGGTACATAATTGTGTTTACGCGTATACATACGTATATACTCGTGCTTCCATATATACATGTATATACGTGAGTAGATAAGTACAAACACGCACTGGATACATCCAGGAATTAACTCGTGTATATCCGTATATACATTTATGTACACTTGTGTATGTACCCACATGTACACCTGTACATATATGCGTATATACGTCTACTATACACGTATATATTCAGGTATGCACGTGTATACTCGAGATACAAGTGCATACATACATATGACGTTCATTTATACGCATATATACACGTGACACGTATATAAACATGACAAATATATACTCGTGTAGATACGTCAACACTCCTTTAGGTAATCACGTATACATGCTTATATACTCGTGTATGCACGTATATACTTGAGTAGGTACGTGCATGCATGTAGCTGATGTACACATGTATCTACTCATATATGAACGTGTTTACTCATGTTTACATGACACGTATATACTCGTGTATACACACATATATTAGTGCATATACTTGTAACCATAAAAATAACTGAAATATACAAATATTAGGGTTATTTAATATGGTTTTGCATTTATTTTTAACTATGACCACTTTACCCCCAGGCTATGACCACTTTCCCCCATCCCATGGGGTAAAGTGGTCATAAATACAAAGGGAAAAGAAAGTGTTATAAAACTAATTAAATTAAAATATTTTTTTCTAAACTTCAATGTACTGTGTTCTTTAATAATGCAATGTAAAATAACAACAAAAAAAGTTGAAGTGTTTAAATAATTTATTGTATTTATTATCCACCAAAGTTGAAAACCTACGATTTTATGACCACTTTACCCCACCAGACCCTATTTAACGTTTCAGTTTTTTCCTCCTAACGAATTCCCTGATCTTTTCAAATTTTGCATAATTTTAAATGTGAGGATTAACTACGTGAGAGAGTTTCTCTAGTTAGCAGATCAAGAGTATTTTAAATGAATTGTTACTTACCAAATCGAAAAAGAAATTACAAGATAGATGGGGTTTCAAAACGAATGACTTGATAAAAAAAATAATAATAATAATTAATTTGAATTTTGACATCTTGAATTCAAATTATGTTTTTCACAATCACGTGTTATTTTGCGTGTGTGCAAGCATGTGTGTATGGGTATGTGTGTATGTAGGCGTGTGTGTTTGTGACTGTGTGCAGTCATGTGTGTGTATGTGGGTATGTGTGTGAGTGTGTGTGTGTATGTATGTGTGTGAGTGTGTGTGGGTATGTGTGTATGTGGGTATGTGTGCATGTGTGTGTGTGTGTGTGTGTGTAGGCATGCATGTGTGCATGTATGTGTGTAGGATATGGATGCAACCTGGAGACTTTTTTCGCTAGAGGAGCTGCATCGTGAGGCCGGTCGACGGTGGTGCTGCAGAGAGAGGCGGGAGGAAAATAAAATCAGCGTAATGCCAAAAACAATCAAGTGAGAACAATAAGCTATTCTGATTGCTCAAAAAAAGAAGAAACTTTTGGATTTTAATATGTTTTGGTATAATTATGTTACAGGAGAAAAGAAAAGATCCTAAATTTCACGTAGTTTCGCTTAAGAGTCATTCTCATCAAAACAGTCATTTTGAGCTTATTTAGCTCAGAAAACTTAAAGTAGGGGGAATCAGGTGAAACTCTTTTTGAAGATAGATAGATCATACGTAAGGGCTTTAGGAAAAAAAATGTGGTCCTGTTACACAAAAACATTTTTTGGATAGCATTATACCCTCAGCATTGTAAACTTATGCGTCATTCCCTCACTAGTGAGGGAATCAAGAATTCATTAAAACTGGATTCTAGTTATTATAGCTAACTGATATTTGAGTTTATTTGAATACAACTATTCTTAAACTGGGAAGCAACTTAGCAGCTATTCATTAATTACGTAAGGGTCCGGAGAGGGAGGGTGGTTGGAAAAATCTCTACATACCCTTACTTGGGGGGGGGGAAGCCCTTTCTTATGTAATATCTTCCAAGTCGATATTTTATATCAGAAATCCGAGCGGTCAAGTAGTTTGGCAGGGGTCATATTTCACTTGCGTCTGGAAGGTACAAAATGTATAAGGAGAAGCTGTTTTTCATTTGTTTTACAAAGAATGAAAGTGTAAAATTTCATAAAGGAAGAAATATGGGATGTTTTATTTTTGATTAGCATCGCATCATATACAAAAAAAAAGTCGAACAAATATAATGTCTAAATTTCAACTTCTTAGTAAATATTTCTTTACACAAAAAGGTTATATTTAATAATAGTGAATTTAATAAGGATTTTAGTGATGTAAGATTCGTTATTTTATTATTTTGGAAAACGAAATGGAATATTAGGTAATAACAGTGAGTAGAGGTCTGAAAACTCTTACGCATCCTTACAGGGGACGGGAGGGGGGGGGCAAAAATTGGCAAAACCTTCCACACGTAATTAAGGAATGGCTTGAAAATAATTTTTGCTTTTTTTTACTAACAGTGGGGACAAGTAAGGAAATAAAATTTGGTTACTTTAGACTTGCATTAAAGACATTTAAAATAAAATATAGAGATTTTACTTCTTATGATCTTGTTAAACTTGATCCTGAAAAGTATTTGAACCCCTAAAAATATGTATGGGTCATAAAATATTCGGAAAATATTTGAGGGGCAAGAAAATGACCGTTTCTGTGAGAATAACCGCTAAGTTGCACAGAACCTTTTTTAGCTCCCCACTTCAAATTTTGGAATGATGGTGACTTAAACCTGCAAATCGTATGGTGTCCTACGCTTCGCCAAAAATATCAGTAACAACCGAGTCAGAGAAAGAGTCAGTATTAACTGATCAGCGCAATTTTCGTCTGTTGAACGAACTATCTCAATGAGCAACAGAAGATTTTTTCAATATGAAAGACACGGGACCAGCACACAACATCTAGTCTCCAGCACACAACATCCAGCCTCCAGCACATAATATCCAGCCTCCAGCACACAACATCCAGCCTCCAGCACACAACATCCAGCCTCCAGCACACAACATCCAGCCTCCAGCACACAACATCCAGCCTCCAGCACACAACATCCAGCCTCCAGCACACAACATCCAGCCTCCAGCACACAACATCCAGCCTCCAGCACACAACTCCAGCCCATCCAGCACACAACCTCCAGCATTCAGTGCTCAACATCCAGCATACTGTTTGAACGAAGCCCAACATGTATTTAATACATTTTGCGGCTGAACAAGGTACCAATCGGATAATTTATTTATTGTTTGGGAGGGGGTGAAGGACTATAAAATGCTATCCCCCTACCCTTATATACGCCTATGAATCTACGGTTTGTACAGTAGACCCTCGTTTTACGCGGGGGTTACGTTCCACGAAAATGCCGCGTAAATTAAGACCTGATACAGTACTGTCTCAAAAATCCGAGTTAATTGGGGCTCATGTCACCTCGGATTACTGAACACTCGGATTATCCGGAAAATTCTTCCAGATTGAAAATTGACACTATTCGGATGACATAGGAGGGACACGTTTTACTTCCTTGTGCAAAGAAAAAGAAGATTTTCTTTACTTCACGCAAAATTTATTACTTAAATCTCAACATAAATTTACGCTTTAATTGTATCTAAAAGAATGGGGTCGTTTCCAAAATTTTAAAATTGTTTTTTTTTTCTGAAAGAACATGCTTAAAAATATAGGATCTAACTATGTTTTAAATAATTTGTTTAAGTTTAATATTTTTAAAAAACTTCTTAAATCGGTGAGCTTTCATTGTTTACATTTCTTGCCGATGACATCACAAATGATAAAATCCTATTTTGTGGTGTCATTCACAGAGCAAAATATTTAATTCACATCTTTGCTCACGTGTATTGGCAGCGATATGGTTGATAGCAGGCACAGAGCGCAATTTTAATTCGCTTCTTGATTATCATAACGTGGAGACGCGGTACAAAGATGCGCCAAAGAGCGTCATTTGTGACGTCATCAAGACCACGCCTTGTTTGAAAAATCGGACAGTTTAAAAAATTAATTAAAAATAATTGTTGGGGAAATGAAAGAATTTTCTGGATCCATGGTTTTTTTTTTTTTTTTTTTTTGCTTATTCTATCAATTTCAGTGACTAAAAGTACTACTTTTGACTGAAAGAAACAATCCCATTATGATTTTAGTTTTTCACGATATTAGTGCGTATTTGTTAGCGCAGTTTTAAGCAACCAAACAATGCATTTTGACTTCGCCCGATACCATTTCGACGAGTTTTCTGTATCTATCAGAGTGCGTATGCACGAGATGTATCTTGCATAACACAAAAACGGTTAGTTGTAAACATTTTCTTTTTGAAATTCATGCGCGTCGAGTTGTGCACCTACTTTTTTATTACAATCCGATACTCCAAAAGGGATTTTAACACGTTCTTTGTCGAAAATCAATGTCAATTTTGCGTACCAAGTTATTATCTCCATGGCATCTCTGAATACATATCTTGTAGGCGTAATAAGTATCTTTTATTCGTATATTTCAGGTCTCTTTGGGAGTTCTTGAAATAAACTTTTCTCAGTGTCTTTTCCTTATTTCCTGTTGGAAGTTAATTAGTTTTAAAGAAGCAAAATTTCTATTTCCATATTTTGATGAAAGTACATTTTGATCGACTAAAATATTACATTTAGAATATGAATGAAGCACCTCGGATTAAGCGGAACCTCGAACTTTTGAGACTCTGATTTTTAAGACCCTACTATAGAAGTAAGGGTTAGGTTCCACAGAAATAAAATACTTCATTCTATTGATGACTAATTTTATAATGTTTAATGTGTACTTATATCGATTTCTATGCACAACATGCATAAAGAAAACATAAATTAATTTAGTGTTTATAAAAAGGAGCTGGCTATGCTAGTCTTTTAGCACTCATTTAGACTTTTTCTATGTAGTTCTTTGCAAAGCATTGACGCATCTATAATCAGTTGCGTCATTTCCACGATAAAATCTTTCTTCAGTAACACATCGGAAAGATCATTTGTTGTCTAGAAATGGCTTAAAATTTTCAATGTGAAAGTTTTTGGTTGTGGGTCATCGATGTTGGTATCCTCGTTGGTTTTGTCCTTCTTTGTCACCCCTAAAAGCTCTTTTTCCAGTGAGTTCTGAACTGTGTGAATTTACTTCTTATTTAACTTCTTGAACTTCTGCAAAGAGCTCTGGAACCAATCGTATAAAATGTCTCCAGTGACCCCAGCTCGATTATTAGCAAGCCAAAATGCAGTTTATTATGCGTAATCTGCAATTTTTAGGAGTTTTGGATATGAAAGAGGAGAAAACTGTATCTGTGTTTATTTTGCCGCATCCGCGTAAAACCGAAATTCATCCACGTAAAATAAAATAAAGGTGTCAAATCTTAAACTGCTTATAATCGAAACCGTGTAAAATAAACCCGAGTAAAACGAGGGTATTCTGTATTTCAGTATTGATCGATTAAAATAAACTATATTTGTTAATCACCAACTTAAAGGGATTTATTTCAGTTAGAGTTATAATTCATATTACAATTTAGTGCGCAGTACAATGCTCTTGGTCGGGCACGAAATTATTTATTTGCCAGACTATCAAGAGAAATGGGAAAAAAGGTTAATCATCCGAAAATGACGATCTCTAATAAAACAAGCCCCAATACAATTCCGTTTTGATAGATATCTACCAGTTTCAATCTATTTATCAATCAAGGAAATAAATTCTATTAACAGACAAGAAATACGATATTGATCGGACACAACCTAAACGTTCGTTGAAGAATATAGCTATCTTAAAATTGAGGATATGTATTTCTAATTTCTATTTTTATCGTTTTTGAAAAGAGCTTTTCACTTGTAACAAGTTTTTTGTACTGGACAAGATTAGACGACTTTTTTCTCTTTTTTTTTCATAAAAGGAAGAAAAGCGTTAGCTTTCATTCAATCAACTCGCAGTTTTTTCCTTTAACGTTTACACTCCTCTGAATAAGACTTTAAATTTTTAGTTAAATTTGTTCGCCAGGAAAAAAAAATTATGTGTTTTCGTTAAAAAGAGTCAAATTGTAATGTATTGTATTTTATTTTTTATTGGTTTTTTTGTATTTGAACAGTTGAATCAAAATATGATGCAATGTCAAATAGTATATCTGTAGTTGAGATGAAGAAAACAAATTTGGCACTCGACTTTGGAAACTGAATTTAAGCTTAAGAGTTTTTTTTTTTAAAGCTGGACACTTTTGATAGTTGATGTCTTCAATTTTCGTAAAAATTTCAGGATGTGTTAGTTGTATTATGATAAGAAAAAATGAAGTTTCTTTTTTCTATAAAACTGATTTGTTTGTCCTTGAGTAGGAGTCAAAGTTTAAGGTCATGAAAAAAAAGAGCTAAACCTATGATTGCTTTGGTTCAAAAGCAATGAGTGAACCGAGCCAATTTTTTTAAATAAGAATACTACTTCATACTAGGTACATTCTAGTATAAAATTTTTGGTGACTCACTCATGGCTTTGAGGGAAAATGTCAATTTAAAATGCAATTTTAAAAACTTTTTTGCCTTGTTTGGGCAAAAATCAGATATGTAATGCCGGATGATGTAAATATTATGCACACTTCAGCCGCATCCTTTGATCTTTTGTTATTGTTTTAAAAACCTGTAATTTTTTTTCTTTGTGTTTTTTTTTTCTTTGACTTAGTATTTATGTTTTTACTTTTGAGCCAAATTTAATAAATTTGTTTATTTATAAAAGTTTATAACCAAGTAGTGTATATGTAAATTCTACTGTAATTATGAACTCAATCTCTTACCCAATTGCAATCCTCTTCTTAAAATATAGCATTGATTTATGATCATTATAAAGTTAAAAATAACCAAAGATGCATGTGAATAGTCACAATGTTATATTAGAGTGATTCCATGTCAACTGACCTACATTTTTAGAACTGTCCCTGCTCGATCATCCCCAAATGGGATGAAATTTTATAGAGGTGTAGAGATGTCTTTGAAACTAAACTATGCAAATTTTCAGCTTCCGAGATCCGAATCCTGAGGATCTAGGATCTCCAAAATATAGTGCTCCAAAATGGCGGATCAGCTTTGTGAGAAGAATTGCCATGTTATGGTCAAGGTTACAGAAAATTTATCCCACAGGAAGCATGAAATTTTGGGAGCTTTAAGTTTATTTGGCTGTTGATTCGTTCCAGTATTTATGTGAGTTTGAGCTCATAAAATATTGAGTAGCACGCATATAAACTCGTGAACAAACGCTATTTTATACTGAAATCATCATTTTTGAGACCGTTTAATTAAGTAAAAGGATTAGATCTCATGGTTTTCTGAAATGAGTCTAAAACTACACCACGTAAAGCATAATTACAGCTATTGCTCAAAGTTATTGACTCAGGCGTTATAGAGTAACTAGCTGCGTCGCCCGGCTTTGCACGGTCCACCTCAAAAATAAAAGTTATGTCAAGTGACGCGAGTTCAACACTCAGGCTTGAACCAAAAAAAAAAAAAAAGTCAGTGTAGTTTTGCGGCAGATTGCGGAAAACCCCCCAAAAAATTTAAATCCCCTGATTACAGGAAAAGCCTCAAAACAAAAACAAGAATTTTACCTGTTCATATTCGAGAAAAAGAAATGGCAACAGATCTTTCATCTCAATGATTTTCTTCACGCTGTAAATTTTAATAAAAGCGTTCATCCGGAAAGTTGAGTTGAAGCACTGAATAATAATTTGAATGGAGGAAAGCCTTCGAAAAATATGGATTTTATTTTGAAATTTAAGAGTCATAATTAATAATTTTTAATTGATATCTCCGCTAATTATTATCGGAGGATTATGTTAAATAGCCAAACATGAAGACGGGAAGATGACGAATCCATCGATACCTGGTTCGATGGTCAGTTCACTGTCGTTCGGGAGAAAAAGCTTGGACATAGATAGATAGATAGATACTCAGATTTTATATGTATAAGATTGACCTAAAACTTTGATTGTTGTTGTTTCAAATTATCAACTTTGAGACCGCGTAATAAAAAACGTTGATTAGTTGCCATGGGCTTCTAACCTGGACCTTAAACTACACCACTCGGACTATAATTACAGCTGTGTCCCAAAGTTGTTGACCCGTCGCGATCAAAGATATTGACCTCTAAACTTGGCCATTTTTAAAAAATCATCGACTTTGAGACCGATTAACTACTAAAGACTAAGCAAACGAAAGCTATTTTATATTTTTCTTAGTACTATACTGTGGTGAGTAGTTGATCTTATACTTATTTCCGAGGGTTAGTCACGGAAGTAGCAGATATCCGGGCCCAAACAAGGCAGAAAAAGTTTTTAAAACTGCATTTTCAATTGACCTAAGCCATGAGTGAGTCACCAAAATATTTATACTAGAAATATACCTAGTATCAAGTAGCATCCTTATTTAAAAGAATTGGCTCGGTTCACTCATTGCTTTTGAAGCAAAGCAAACATATATTTAGCTCTTTTTTCTCACCACCCTAAACTTTGAACTCCACTCGAGAGCCAAGAAGTCAAATTAGTCAGGAAAGAAGCTTCACTTCTTCTGATCACAATACTTGTAAAATATCCTGAAAGTTTCAGGAAAATTGAAGGTGTCAACTATCAGGCCCCCATTTACTTTGTCCAGCTTCAAAAAAAAAAAAAAAAAAAAAAAAAGACTCTTAATATTGTGGAGACTCGTGGCAGAAGTTTGATTATTTCGATGCAAAATAAACAATTATGCGTGGGAAGCAAATAGGTAACTGAAAAAGTCTAGACTTTCCATTAAATAAAATAACTTCCTTTTCTGAAATTCTAAACAAGAGCTTAAAACTAGAAGGTAGGTAAATATAAATTTCGTATTAAAACTAGAAGGTAGATAAATATAAATTTCGTATTAAAACTATTTGTACCTTCTGCTTATTTCCATTTTTGAAATATCTTTAATTATAAATAATATACAGCCATTTTGTGTAGTTATCTTCTGTTATTTGTCTGTTGATTATCTCTAAAAAAGTGAAATGGCTAAAATGAAATGGTAAAATGTTTAACTCGGTTTGGAGCGCCATTTACCTGTCAATATTGAAATTATGTTATTTAACATGTAGTTGATTCCAGTCAGAAAGTAGTTACACTTTAAGTTTAATTTAATGATAATCAAATAATGTGGAAAATGTAATGATAGCACTAGTCAATAAGAAACAAACTTTCTGTCTGCATCCTGGTTTTAAATAGTCATTTCCTACTAATTTTGTGTTGAGAAAAACGAATATGGTAGTGAATTTGTTTTAATAGCTCCTGTTTTCAAGATAGATAAAAGCCCACTGTAGAAAGATGCACAGCAACCACCAATTGATTTAAAGATAATGTTAAAAAGGAAGAAAAATATCCTGCGCAATAAATGTTATTAAATAGGTCCTGCTTTATTAAACAATGCTTATTTTTTGGAAAACAGTGGTTGCTTTTTGCTTATTGCTGTAAACGCTTCATTTTCGATTGCTTTTTGCACGTCAAAGAAGGACCATTTCTTGTAATAGTTCAGCAGTATTTAGTGAACATTAACTCTGCTCAATGACCCTGAGATCTGTGTCCCAATGTATCTTGGTGAAACCTTTTCTCATGCTCACTGCTCATAGCTTTAAGTTTTAAACAAAATATTCTGGAAGAAGTGAGCAAAATTGAGTTTCAGAGACACATCATTCATTAATGGTCACAGAACTTCCGTAGGAATTGTTTAACCAACTGTTTTTAGTTCTAGTCTTCTCTGTTGCTTAGAAATACTTGTAATACACGCTTCATGGGTCCTTTTTTCACCGCTCTCATTTTTTTTCTTCTTTAAAAAACAGTGATTTTAATAACTGCGCGCATTTGAAGTAACGTTAAAAATTCTCTTCTTAACCTTAGCAACTTTATCTTCAATATATTTTAGAAATGTCCCTCTAAGGTATTGGAAAATTGTCTTCGTACACAGATTTCACAAAGTTCTTCATTATTCCCAGCAGAATGAGTATGGGTGAAACCAGAAATGTGTGGATCTACTAGAGGCTCATTTTGGGCCTTTCTTTTCGCAGGATTTAAATTTCTTGAAGTCCATTGCGGTTTTTATGTATTGAGATTTTCTATCCCAACCTGGGGTTAAAGTTTAGAAGACAGTCAGTTCCATGGGGGGGGGGGGGGGTGTTACTATCTGCCAGGAAAAAAGAACATTATAAAAAATTCACTATCCTAGTTAACTCTGCATCTTGAAAACTAGAGCTAATATCAACTTTTTATGGTGATTTTCTTATTAGCGAGGCAAAATACTTCGGAAATAGCTATTTTTGAACCGGACGCATTTTTGGTGTTGACTAGTGTAGTTACATTCCTATTCAGTACATTATTATATTTTGTGATACATCAAAAATAAGTTTTCGTTTTACGAAATGGCAATTTTTTCTTATTAATATCATTTCCTTAAATAATTAATACTTGCTTGCCCGCTGATTTTTTTTTTTTTTTCTCAATTCACCAAAAGAAATCTCCAATAAGGATTATTCTTCAAAAAGTGTAACTTTTCTCTCACTCGCCTTTTACAGTAAAAGCTTTAACGAAAAATTCATTTAACAATGATTTTTAGTTTCATCAAAAATATATCTATTTAAACCTGCCAACAATTTGTTAATAATAATTTTTATTTTAGTATATTTTTGGTTCACAACATGTGAATTCTCACCTCCGTGGAAAGTCACACCCTTGTGTGATTGTTTATGCTGCTCAATAACTTGTTTAATTAAAAGTATATACTTATTTATTTATTATTCCTATCACAAGTGTGTCAAACACTAATTGTTCAAGTATATTTAATTTTAGTACGTTTTAGTAGGACAAGGAGTCATGTCACACAATAAATTCTTACCTCCGTTACCTAAACACAAAATGCCATTTCTAATTAACACGTGGCAGTAATAACAATAAATTTTATTTTCCATGATACAAGGGAGCCCCCTTGTTTATTTTCTGCCATAGTTAAAGTTGAGAGATTTTTGTCGAAAAACAAAACGATAAATTTTGCTTTAAAAATTTAATGTGGTTATTCTGACTTCTCACCTCCGTGAATTTGAATTTCAGGAATTTATATTAATGTAAAAAAAAAGTGAACATGTTTTATATGCTTAACATATGCAGACTGTAGCAACGAAGAAAAAAATATTTCCCTGTAAAATGTATCTATTAGGCCTATATTAATGGCAAATTCCTCACCTGCGTGATCGACTTTATCAATGTAATTATTTCTGAAGGGAAAATAAATGATGGAGGGGAAATACATTAATCTTAGGCATTCTACCAAAATTATAAATTGCCAATTTATTCTCAAATTTACTAAATACTATTTTTTAACACACATTTGAACTAAAATAACAACTAATTAAGCCGCACTTTAATTAAGAGAGCTTTATATTACATTCTCTCTAATTATTAAAATAGCTGATTTTGTGTACAATTAAAAATAATAGCTACTTTGACATTAAATTACTCTCGGTTTTTCAACATAAAAAGTTTTTTTCTCTTTTTTTATTTCCGTGAACAAGGCTTTTTTTTTAGTTTTATTTATGAATAAAATAATTGGAACTTTGCTGGGCCGTTGCTTGCGGTTACTTCTAGTAGGTGACACTTTCATGCAAAAAAACGGAAAACAAAAAATTTTGAAATTGAAAAATATTTGCGTTCAAAAGTTACATTTTCTGGAGAATAACCATAAACAGAAAAAAACGCTCGAGCACACACACCAGAATTTATTTTTTCCAAGTTATGACAGCCATTTATTTATTTTTTTTTAAATTATCTTGCTATTACTCAAAATTATTTTAGAATTTATAAATGAAGAGTTTTTTTTAATGGCGATGGAGGGGGGAGGGGTACAAAACATATGTTACTCGGAATATAATAGAGTCGATTAGAATGATATTGTTTGAAATGCATGTTAGCTTATCAAAATTAATTGAATAAAAATAGCTCTTGTTAATGAACAGTAGAATTTCCTTTCGGAAGCTCTTTCTTGCATCAAAATTTAAAAGAGCAGTGATTTTTTTTTATTTAAAAACTCGTGCTAAGGTACGACATGTGACTTCAGGAAAAATATTTCAAGGTTTCTACCTAGTTGGCAATCCCAAAGCTCTTTCTCTTATTATTAGTCTACGATTAATCCTTTTCCCTTTTTTATTGGCTTTTGGATTTAGCTACGCTTTTAGTCGAGATTACTTTGTGCGACTGGTCTTATTATTATTCTCAGTATATATTTATTATTTTATGTTTATTCACTTGATGTTTTTTTTTTCATTTTGCATCTGATTTTTTTGAACTTGTAGTGAAAGTTTTGAAATGTTACCTAAATTACAATCACTTTAAATATTAAACCGTGTAACAAAAGACATACATTATACTATTTTTTTTTAACGAAACGAAATAATAATCCCGGTACTTTTTTCTCTCTCCTTGAGAAAAAACGAAACATTAATTTAAGCACATGATACTTTTTTTTGTTCTGTTTTGTAGAAGTATGTAAAAGCTTTATGTATAAGTATAGGAATAGTCCATATTCTATATATAATTTATAATAATGTAGGCATAGTCCGCAGCAAAATACTGTGTACCGTTCTAAAGGTGAAGCAGTTTTGTTGAAAATCACAAGTGAGAAATGTCGCCGATTGGCTATTCCAAACGTAGTTCAAAGACATAGCACAACCTGTTTCAACAACTATATTATTATTTTTTCAGTTCTTGATAAATTAGTACCAAAACTAATTGGCAACACTAAGAATTGAGGCACTACAATTAATTCTTCAGAAAGACATGTCAGCTGCTCAGGCAGTAGGCTACAAATAAATGTCCCTTAGTTAGTGAACCTATAGGCATCCCTATTTTTCAAAAGTCTGTTTTCAAGTTTTTGTAGTGGTAAGTACACTGCAGCAGCTCCGCATTAACTTAATGTCTAAATTTGGTACTTAATTGAACACAAAAATAGACATTCTGTAATATTTTCAATATTTTTAATGGTCCTTTATTTAGCTCGTTTTTGTTATTTTTGAATTGGTTAGCGTATGTGTTAACGAAATTATATGCTACGGCATATCTTTTGTTGTTTAGAAACAACTTTCATAGCGAGTTTTCTAATTTCTGAGAACTGTCGCCCCCCCCCCATAAGAAGTTAAAGTAGCAAATTCATTTACGTATTTTATTCAGCCATTTTGTATTGCAGCATAACTGAAGCAAAATCATAAACAATAACTTAAATGGACATTGACCAGCCAGGTGTAATGAAATGAAATCCAACAAAACACTATCTAATAGTTTTGAAAAAAACATGACCTTTGCAGTAAAAGAGTTTTAATTATTCATTAAACCTACAACTAAACAGCGTGTTGCATTCTCACTAATGGAAGTTTTATTTATCAACAAACACTTTTATGTAACAATGAAAATACATTGCTAATTTTAAATAAAATGCCTACAAGCAACTTTGCTGTCTTTAGGGAAAAACAAGGAAGGAAAAAAAATATTTTATTTTGGAACTGTTTTTTGGAATCACGTAACATGTATCAGAAAGTTGAGTGCATCGCCTAGCCAGAAATTTCTCCTTTAGATACAAAAACTGAAAGAAAAATAATGCTTCTTGTTTGTGTTCTTTTATAGAAAACTCTCTGGAGGAAAGATCATGCCAAATTTAGTTTCTTTTCGCTCGATGCCATCCCTTTGTTAAAACTAATCTCGTTTGCTTTTGCATTATTCTCCTGCCGAAGTATTCTTTTAGTGTTTTTATTTATTTAGCAATATTTTACTTTTGTTCACTAATTCCTTTTTAATTTGACTTTCTGACGTTAAAATTATTATTTCACCGGGGATCGAAAATTGAATTATTCTTAATGTGTTACTGCAAGAGCTTTAGTTTATTACGGCTGTAACAAATGTATTTGATTTTGATAAACTAAATTTGTTAGTGGCGTCAAAAAACTTAAACCTTTTTTTTTTTATTTGTCACTGTTTTTAAAGAGAGTATACCTAAACATTGCGGAGATGCCAATCTATTTTAATCTAATTTTGTGCACATGATTTGGTTTACAATAAAAGTTCAATATTGTTCAGACACTTGAGCATTCTTCACAAATTGACAACTTTTTAATGCAATTGAATTTGCATGTGTAAGGAACAGATGGAATAAAATTAGTGTAATGAATAGAAATGCTTCTCAAATATTTTTCAGCCTTTGCACAGTGCTTCGATTAGTACAAACTAGGGGGACAAAAGTCATGTTCAAAATTCCAAACTTTGGTATTGAGATAATGAAACCAATAAACCAAAACATGATACTTAGGTATTTATTTATGTCTAACTCGTTACGTGAGTAATAAGGTTCAAAGGTACGTATCCGTTTGTAATTGAATAAATCAGTTGAGTTCCAGACATCATTTCATCACACAAAATTCAAGTGTTCCTAATTTCATGTGATTTTATTGTTCAAGATGGATATTTTTTATACTAGTAATTGCTTTTTTTTTCTTCCTAATTTAATTAATCTGATAGTTAAACAATATTTTTAAAAAAATTTTAAAGATGAACGAAAGATTTTTTGCATGTTTCAAAACTTTCAAGTGATGGCAATGACTTGTAACTATTTGTACCGGGGCTAATGTTCTGTACATAGTAGCTGCAACTTTCCCATTAATAATTAGACGTATTATAGTCAGCACACTCGAGTACAACGTATTTTTTTTTACCCAACGCTTTGGATGCTTCAATAATTCTTCAAAGAAATCCCTACTCGAAAGAAAGTACTCTAGAGGGAAAAAATGTTATACTAGAGTGTGCTGACTATAATACGCTTTATTAATAATGGGAAAAGTGCAGCTATTATATACAGAAAACTTGGCCCGGGTTGAAACAAGTAAAACCATTACCACCACTTGAAAGGTTTAAAACTCCTTCGTTTATCTTCAAAAAAATTTTAATATTGTTTAATTATTAGATAGAGTAATTAAATTAAGGTAAAAAGCACTTACCAGTATAAATACTATCCATCTTGAATAATTAAATTATGTGAATTTAGAAACACTCTAATTTTGCGCGATGAAATGATGAATTCTGAACTTGACTTTTGTCCACCTAGCTTGTATTAATTAAAACACTGTGCTTTGTACAAGTACTAGATGCATGCAAAAGCACAGTAATTACCATTCTAGACAGATTAGTTCATAGACCAAAAGCTCTAGATAGAATAGTTCATAGACAAATAGCTCAAGGTAGAATAGCTCATAGACAAATAGCTCCAGATAGAATAGTTCCTAGACACATTGCTATAGATAGAAAAGTTCATAGACAAAAAGCTGTAGAATAGTTCATAGACAAATAGCTCTAAATAGAGTAATTCATAGACAAATAGCTCTAAATAGAGTAATTCATAGATAAATACTCGTAGCTCTAGACAGAATAGTTGATAGATGTAATAGTTCATAAGACGAAAAAAGGTTGTTTCTTCAACACTCTCTAACTAAGAAATTGGAGGAAGGGAAAACACAATACCTATATTAAATGAATTTTTTTGGTGATTTAATAAACTTTTTTAATTAAAATTTGAGGTGGAGGAATTTACTCGGAATACTTTTTCAAATGTAAAGGATAATTTAGCACCATTGTAGAGCCCAAGATTGCAAACTCTACAATCCTTTTAATCATTATTTACATTTCAATACAAATTTATTTATTTATTTCGTATTTACTACTTACTAGCGGTAATCAAACGGCCTTGTCCGTGGTACAAAATTGAAAGAGCATTTGGTTCATCTGTATAGGATTATTCGCCAGTAATTGAGGACCTTGGTGCAAAAACCAGGCAAGTCCAAATTTTTCTTTCTTTTTTTAAATTCATTTTTTCCCTGTGGACAATATAGATGTCCCGATTGGTGCAACAACAGGACACAAATGAAAGATCAGACCTCTGTTTTCTAGTAGATAATGTGGGGAAAATAATAGAGTTTCTATTGGCCACTGATGTTATCTGTTGGTCTTACCAAAAATGTGTAGGACTGGATTTACCTCTTTTTTTTTTTTTTCTCGAAATTAAAATACTGTAGATTGATGAGAGTAAGGTTGTGGGAAAGGGACTTAGCGCTAAAACTGACATGTTCTCCACATGTATTACTGCTATTAAATATTATATGCAGGGTGTAAAATTTTCCTAAACCGTTAAATAAAAATTCTGAAATTTTACGGTTGGATTTATCTGGTTCTTGCCCCAAGGCCCTCAATTGTTCACCAACCAGTGATTAACCGCTCGAGCACAAAAGTGTACGAAACATGAATAAATGTGTAGATTTTTTTTTTTTTTTTTTGTCGTGTCCATGGACAATTAAATGGCTCCGTGTGTCTTCAAGACTGCGTCCGGTAGCTGCAACGCATCTGTGCTGTAGAGAACCTCACGAAGTTCTGAAGCCAGTGGCACCATACCCAGCTGCAGAACATGTGGGATAAGGGCCGGGCACTCAAGAATGTGATCCGGAGTCAGTTGGGCATCGGTGCAGTTCTTGCAGGGAATATAAGTTCTCGTTTTGTCGGGAAGAATTTTCATCCCTTTATTGTGGTTTGTTCTTAATCTTGCAATTGTAGATGTTAGGATTCTGGGGTAATCAAAGTCGGTGATGAGGGGCTTCTTAAAGGTATGTGGCAGAAGTCTATGTTTTGCGACAGCATGTGAGTCTGCTAGCGTGATGGTGGTGCAAGGTTTGCCAATGTTTCTGCCTTCTTTTGCTAGGGAATCCGCACACTCATTCGTAGATATTCTTAATTTGATTTATTGAACTAATTTCTTGCAGCACGAAATGCTCTTTGCATTTTTCTTTGCACGAAATGCTCTGCTATTATTTATAGTTATAACTAGTTTTGATTGGAGGTTAGGACGGTACACTTAAGAAGTATCTTGAAAATTTCAAGAAAGTCACTTTTCTTACTAAGTACAATTGGAATGAGATGAAATGTTTAATTGCGTTTCTCGAAGTTCAATTCAATCCTGCAGGTTCATTTACTGAGGCATGCTAATCAAACATGTTTATTCTACGTAAATAAAAAAAATGCAATTAATAACTAACCATTTGTGTAGGGATTAAGACATGGCCAATTACAAGTCAATGAACTTATCAAGTAATGAACTTATGTTGGTTTCATATCTTTTCCTCAAAATCAAAGTGATTACAAACAGTTTTGTGCTTAAGATAAAATATAATAGAACCTTCCTGCAGAAAAAAAAAGTATTTTTACTAGTAACTGGCTCGGGTTGCTATTTAATAAATGCTCAAGTTCAACCTTTAAATAATTGCAAACAGTCGCAATATTTCTATACGTTATAATTGTATTACTGCTATTAAATAAATGGTTTGCCTAAAAGTAACTTTTTCTACATGCAAATATCCCTAGTGGTCAATCTGCTGAACTAATCGAACTAAAATTAACTTTTTAATGCAGGTAGATATTCGCACTATACACGATCAGAGAAGAACCTTCAAAGTTCTACGCCGAAAATACTCAATCTGTGGCTCGTATGTCACATACTAACCACTAAATTCCCTAATTGTAAACTAAAATAATTTTGAAAGAAATTTTTAGAAAAAAAATTAAGTCATGTTTTTTATGCAAAACACACACAAAATGTAATTTACATCAAAATTGAATCTTCAAAAAAAAAAAAAAGGAAGAATGAAAAACTTAGCTGGTTCTATTTATTCTAAAGTAGTTACGTAACAAAGTACTTAACAGATTTTTTTTTTTTTTTTGATCAAGTAGTTACGAAATTTTTGGCTCAGTTTTCAGAAATGATATTTTGTTGCAATGTTTAAAAATGAAAGAGCTGTGGAAAATTATAAAAAAAAAGCTTTTTATCATTAAAAAAAATCCTACTTTTCATACTGACTATTTTTCATACACTATTAAAAATTACGTCCACCGTTGCACCAAAGAAAGGAGCAAATTTGCTGCAACCTATATTCAGTGCACGATTGAACCAAAACAGGGTGTTTTATATCACTCCCAAGTTTCGTGCGTAGTTGAACCATATTCGTCATTCCATCTTTCTCCAACCATAGGAGTTAATCTGAACCATGTATCGTGTTCTCCTTTTCCCCTATAACTGGAGCGGAGTAGAACCATAACTCACGTTTTCGTTCGTCGCATTCTTGGAGTGAAATTGAACCATAACTCGGGTTTTCGTTTCTTGCATTGCTGGGATGAAGTTGAACCATAACTAGCGTTTTCCGACTTTCATTTGTTGGTACGTGGTTGAACCGCTAACAATATTCTGATTTCCTCATTTAGGTGTTAAATTTAGCCATTTGCTTTACTTGATTTATATTTTGTTTTCGTGGAAAATAAGTAATTTTGTGAGGATTTTAAAAACTTCCCTTTTTTTCGATTTTCTTTAGAAAAGTTAATATTAGATGTACTCGAGAACCCTTTATAATATTTTCAGTCAAAATTTTATATTGTTCTCAAGAATAGAGTACTTAAAATTAGCATCTTTCATCGTCAAAATGACCACAGGTTTATCATACTCTTTAGTGTTATAACATTAACGCAAAAGGTAGAATTCGCTATGCAGGCAGATATTAAACAACTATTTATTTATTTTTTGTGATTTTTGCTAAAACCATTAACTGCATTAAAAAAATGAGCAATTGGAATAAATAAAGATAGATTAAAAAGATTTTTAACGTACGTATGTGACAATTCCTAATTAAAAACTTAATTTAAAAAAATATACATTATTTAAAATAAGAAATTATCCTTTTTATACATTTCTTGATATTTTAAGAGTTGCATAGCTGGGAGGGAAAAAAGAGAAAATATTGCTATTGCAATTACAGTAAAACCTGTGTAAGTTGACCACTTGCACTTTGATGATCAACTAGACAGGTTGTCAACTTATAGAGGGTAGTAAGGATTTTTTTTTCTTTTTTTTTTTTGTCATTTCTTGTCTCATGCATTCATTTTAACTAATTGGAATACTTTAAACTCACTTTCATTGTTTAACATTACTTTAAAACAATAAGAAAAAATGTTGTTTAAATATTTTTAGAGATTATTTACCAGAATGACTCGTAAAGTATCATACAAATTTAAAATTTCTGTGAATCAATCAAAAAAAAAAAAAGTGTCGTTACTGATGAAAAACAACTTACTTGATATTAACAATTCCTAAAAATTCATAAGTCGAAAGTTACTCAAATTCTTCATTTGATTTTTTCTTGAACATTTGTAACCATGGTAATAATCTACTTTTCAACAAAATAACTCCTTATTGAAGTTTGGCGCATTTTCTGGGACATAACATCAGGCCAATGTTTTTCGATGGAAACATAAATATTCATAGGATTTTCTAAAATGTCTGGTTATTTATTTGAGGCATAACTGATGAAACCTCTAGTACAATTTAATGCTTTTGCCTGTTGGTCAACTTACAAAGGGTTTTTTTTAGGGATGCACCAGATAGTGATTTTGCCGGATACCGGATATCAGATGCCCCCTTACCTGCCGGATTCGGATACCCGACGGATACCTCTCACATTTTTACCGGATAACTGCCCGATATCCTGCAAAAAACTGTCGGATATCCGGATCCGGAGTGGTTTGACGGATCGGATACCTCATAGTTCCGGATAGTTAAAAAATCAGCCAGATACCGGATATCCGGTGCATCCCTAGTTTTTTACATTTCTCCAAACCAAAGCTGGTGTATATTAGTGGTCAAGATAGAGAGGTTTTCCTTCATTATATAAGATAGGACTAATTCCGTTCCTGACAAAAGCGGTCAACTTAGACAAGTGGTCAACTTTACAGGTTTTACTGTATTCCTAATTGACATTCATTTTTTATCTTTATATTTTTTTCCTTAACATCAATCTAATTGTAATCTGAAAAAAAGTTAACTACATTTCGAACCATTTTGACAATCAAAATGCATTAATAAAGTAAAAAAGAAATTAATACCAATAAGGTACTACAGTTCTTAAAATAGGTTACGATTTATTGTTCTCAAAGGTTTTATAATTTCTGACTTAGGGAGCCAAAATTTTTAACTGATATGCTGTTTTTAGAAGATACCTAATTTTTATTATGTTAAAATTTCCAGTCAGTTATTAATTGAGATACTATGCATACAGCGGCAAGAACATAAAATATTGATAATTACAGAACTCTGCTACTTATTTTCCTTTAGGAATGCAGGATATTGATTTTTACAGGATATCCAGCACTAGATGTTTTTATGGGGGCGTACATTTATTTTTCACTTTACGCCATCACACAGCAGTAAATTATAACTTATCTGACGTCATAAAAACCTTCTATATGTTTCGAAATATAATTTACAACAGCTGTCTCTTTCAATTATTTATATTAATAGTGTTGCATTAAAAGTAATTTACATAATAAAATATTCTGCTTTTTTGAAAAACAATTTATTAGTTGTCTTATCCCCTAGCAAAAGAAAAATTGCAAGACTTGCTCCAAAGGAAATTGTATTTTTCATCAAATTTGATAAATCTTTTTAATTTACATAAAGCATGTTTAAATAATGTCTAAATTCCAATAGTGAATTTTCCAGCTTCTGTCTTTGGTATCAGTTGGTTCTCTGTTTAACGACTTTCAAGGGACCACAAAAAATTGTCCTTAAATAGAATGCTTTTAACACTACAGTGGACTATCTGGGAAGGTGAAAAGCGGTTGTTGAATAGAGAAAGTCGTTAAATAGAGTGTCATTAAACAGAGAGCCAACTGTACTTTTCTTTTTCATCCAGAAAATTACCAGTAGTTGGATGATCCATACTTTTTTTCCTATTAGTATTGTTTGTTTTAGTTTTTAATTAAGAATTATTTTTTAATTAATAAAAAATTTTCAGTAATGTTTATGAGGTACATCAAGAAAAATATCTAATTTCAAACTCTATTTATTCTTTTTCCTGAATTATTGTATTAGGGGCCGTCAAATGAAACCCAATCAGTGTGTCTAACTTTGCAAAACACGTAAGGGGATCCATGTAGCTGCATGTGTGGTGATTCCGTGTATTGGTAGAGAGACTGATGCAAGCATTAAGTTTGACTTTACATAGCGACAGTGTGGCTGTACGACTAAGAGAAGGTTGACACTCAACTTTTCGTCCACAACAGAACAGGCGAGTTCGCAGGGACATTCAACTGAAACCCGGTCAATGCGTCTAACTTGGGCATTAGATGTAAGGGGCAACGTCTACTGCAAAGTCTTATGTCTAATGCAAAGTTAGACACACTGACCGTGTTTGAATTGAATTTTCCTGTGAACTTGCCTGTTCTGTTGTGAACGATAAAATAAATGACAACCTTCCCTTCCTCATGTAGACATAGTCACTATGTAAAGTCAAACTTTGTGCTTGCAACAGTCTCTCTACCTATACATGGGGTCACCACACACACAGCTACATGGAGCCATAAACGTCTAATGCAAAGTTGGACACACTGACCAGGTTTCAATTGAACATCCTAATACAATAACACAATTAAAGTTGTCTTTCATTAAATTTTTCATTCATCAAAAAATTTTCATAGCATGCATGTTAGTACAATACAAATTCAAACCAATAAAATGTAACCGAGTTACGACAAAGTGTACATAAAATGCTGAAAAAATGAGTTGAAATTGAGTTTGATACACACGAAACTTCTCAAACATAAATTGTAAAAACAAAATTTTACTAATTTAACCAGTAAAAAAAATTTAACTATTAATCAGCAAAAAGTTATTGGAATTTTATTTCACTGGTTAATGGTAAAATAATCCTAGTAAAAAATATCTATCTTGCAATTTTTTTTTCATTTAACATGCATGTCATGTCAATTTTATCCAACTGCAACGAATTCTAAGGGTGGAACATTTCAACCAATACAAATTCAAATCAATAAAATGTAACACAGTTATGACAAAGTCTATATGAAATGCTGATACAAAATTTATTGAAATTGAGTTCGATATACAAAAAACTTTTCAAACATTAATTGAAAAAACAAAATTTTACCAGTCGATAAAAATTTACCTATTAAACAGCACCCTATATGGGCGCCCATGGTGAGGCTTACGGGAACTCTTCTCCGTCCTATTCATAAGTTTCGAGGTGGTTAAAGACCTCTAAAGAGGGCGGAGGGTTCAAGATGAACAACGCTCTAGGCGACTGTCAACCAGCAAAACCGACAACAATGTGGCTTGTGTTCCTCAATTGTTAGACTTTGACCCTCGATTGACTATCAAGATGGTTGCAAATGAACTGAACATGTCGTCTACTGCTGTGTTTCGCATTACTCAACATTTAGTGATGAGAAAAGTGTGACGCAAGTTTGTGCCGAAGCACCGTGCCATAATGAGCTGCGAGTCCACAAGTATTTGTCCAAACCCCAAGTGAAAATGCTGTCCCAGCCCCCTACAGTCTGACAGACTTCTTTCCTCGGATTAAGGTAGGCCTGAAATGAACCCATTTTTCATCCCTAGAAGAGATCCAATCAGCTATGAAGAAGACCTTATGGGGAATTCCCCAAAAAATGCCTTTCAGGGCACTTACCAGTCATGGCAGAAGCCGAAGGACATTACTTTGAAGAATTTTAAATGTTTGTGCAAATCTGTACAATAAATTACTTTTAAAAAAAATTGCGTTACTTTTGAAATAGACCCTGTATATATTCGTAGTGGAATACACAGAGAAAAGTATTTTAGTTGAATATAAATTTTTGAAATAAATACCCAGGTAAATACCCACTTTAGGTATTTACCCGGGTATATACCCTGGGTATTTACCCCTAAAAATAAATACCCAGGTATTTTACATCACTATTCTGAGGTGACGATATTTGGTAACCTTAGGACCTTTAAAAACTGAAACAAATCCAAAACCACGTTTAAGCGATTTTTGGATGCAATTTAAATGATGTTAGGTATTTGGGGCATTTTCTGGAAATTTAGCAAAACTGAAGATCTGAACACAAAATTAGAGATGCTCCGTAATTTTATTGGTACAGCGAAGGGGGGGGGGCATCTGGAGTAGTAGCATTTTGACGACTTATTTTCAGACAAACTAGAAAAAAGAAAAAAATTGCTTCGAAACTTCAAAGAGAATGTTTTTTTTTTTAAATGCTGTACACAAACTTTAACCTTAAAGTTAATTTTAAGTCAAATATGTACTTTTCTTTGGTTTTTTTATTATATTTTCCCCAATGGGAGGGGTTTAACCGCCAAAACCCTCCCCTTGGACACAACCCTGGACAAAGTGTATATGAAATGCTGATACAAAATGTATTGAAATCGAGTTTGATGTACACAAAACTTCTGTAACGTAAAAAGGAAAAAGAAAATTTTACTAATTTAACCAGTCGAAAAAAATTTACTTATTAAACAGCAAAAAGTTACTGGAAATTTCATTGCATTGGTTGACGCTAAAAGAATCCCAACAAAAAATATCTAACTTTCAAAATGTTTTCATTTAACATCAGGGAAGAGAGTGGTCAGAGAGCAAAAAGCAGGAAATCCCAAAAAATTTCGTAAAAGGCATGACATCCAAAAAAATTTCATAAAAGTGCAATTCAAAACCGCATCAAAATAAAACCTAAAAGCCATGATATTTAAAAATTCAACAAAAGTGGCTAATTTACCGGTTTTTAAAGTAATACGTTTTTAATTAAGCATAAGTAATAATTTTGTACAATTTGCTGGATTGTACCATTTTTTGCAACATTGTTTATTCCTAAATACAGTAGAAGACCGTTATAACACCGACCTATATAATGCAATTCTCTATAAAATGCACAACTTTGTAAACAATATGTTTTGAAGTTTAAAAAATCCCTCTGTTTTGCTTTGCAAGCACTAAAATTGTAAGGAAAATCAAATTTTGAAATAGTTTCTCATCTTTCCATCTTAATTCAAAGCTTTTAAGAGAAAATTAGTACTTACAGTAAATAGAAAATACCAGATGGCTCTTGAAAATGCAGTTGTTATGCAAACCATGAACCAACAGAAGTGCAGGATGATGCACTTTCTTTTGATTGTGAAACATATTTATTTGTGAATAACTAATTGTAATATTGGTGCTTTAATACTCATTGCAGATAAAACTCTTTCTGAAGTGCTAATATATGATATATTCTGAATATTAGTTTCAAAATTTGTGAAATGATCTATATAACGCAAAAACCTGTATAACGCAAAAGCTCTGGTCCCAAGGTGTGTGTTATAACGGTCTTCTACTGTAAATCACGGTCGGCCATGTTTATTTACTTACCGGGGCGCAGCGCTAAGTACGAAGTTACAATTCTTAGTTTTGTATTATTTTGATGCAGTTAATGCTGCTCATGAATACTTTTGGTTTTCACATTTAAAATAAAGGGTGTCCCAAAATTAACGCAAGATTTGAATTTGCCACAATTTTTGCTGTGAATTGTTGGCAGCCATGGAAAAAGAACAATTTGACAGCTGGGAGTTTAGGGTTAGTAAAAATGGAGTGTTATGCTATTATACAGCCAGCGAAACAATTCAATCACTGCATAAGGAATTTCTTGTTCGTGTACTCTCTCGTTTTGGTGATATGAATTATACCCTAGATCGTGTGATTTTACATCATTAGATTTCTCCCTATGGGGTTATTTGAAGTCAAACGTCTATGTCAGCAATCCCACAACCACCTGCACATTACTTAATTGCGATATCGAGCGCCAATAACAGTAAACTGCTTGACCCGCCCAAACTTTCATTATTTTTCAAACAATTGTTCGATAATGAAAACGCATTACAGAATCGAAAACGCTCCATTTGTAATAACCCTAGACCCTCAGCTGCCAAATTGTTCTTTTTTCAAGATTGCCCACAATTTAAATAATGGCGGCAAAAATGGCGGCAAATTCAAATCTTGCGTTAATTTTGGGACGCCCTTTATAACAAATGCAAATAATGTAGACTATAAAATTTTTGCATACCCATGGTAATATCGACTTAAATAATGCATTTTGAGGTTCGCGTAGGCTTAGCTGTATTATATTTAGAGCTTATAGTAAATGTTCCAATTTGTAAACTAATGGTTTTAAAAGAGGTTTTTGATGATCAACTTAAGTACATGAAATACAACTTGTTCGATATTCCATGTTTACTTTTAATGAAGATTGAGGGTTTTTTGGTTTGAAAATAAGTTTTAATCTGAACTTATCTTGCGGCTAGGTTCGAGTAGATTAAAATGCTACTTTGCGACATGCCTACGTCACAACCGATCACGTGAGCGAGAATCTCGATCTCGCAAGCTGACGAGCTTGGAATGACTGCCCAGATCACTGGGTGCCGCAGGAGGAGGTGAGAGGCGTGGCAAAGTGTCCATAGTAATAATAATATGTACATAAAACTAAAGTAGGATGCCGTGAGAAAATTCTAATTCTTCAAAAGGTGCTGCAAATCGTTAAAGTTTGGGAATCCTGCGTTAGAAGGCACCAAGCGATGGCGTCTGCTCTCGTATGAAATCTGAAAATGAAAAACCTACAATTTTGAAAAGTGGAGAGGGTTTAAATCCCACCACCTAGTATCACTGAATATCTCTTAAAAACTTCGACTTCGTTTTTTAAGACTTCAATTTCAAATTTGTTTTTGGGCCGAAAACCAAAACCGCACTATCCATAACATCATCAAAGTTAGTCCGAAACTGCGTTTATTAAACTTCAATTTCGAAAAATTGAACAGAGGGGTGATGGATTTCTTTTTCTCTTTTTTTTTTAAAGAGCAAAAGAAGTCTCGTTCCTTTCATTACCCTAGTGTCAACAAATAGTTCATAATAGCATTTTTAAAATTTTAATTTCTAAAACTTTTCGCAGAAAGCCCCCGAATTTTCCCCCACCGTAGCATTACCAGAATCTGTCTAAACCTGCGTTCTTTGCACTACAATATTTTGGACTAATTCCCCCCCCCCCCCGCCCCCAAGCAAGAGTTTTTTAATAGTGCACTCCAATTTTTTTTTTTTTTTTTTTTGGTTGCGCCACTGGGTGACAGTGTGAAGTCCTTGCCCCACCTCGAAAAGAATGAAAAAATCATGGCATTGTTGCTCCCCCCCCCCCAAGAAAAATGGAAATTGAGAGCTGATCTTGGTTTTGGGCCCCCTCTAAAATAAAAACATATGTACGCCACCGATTCTAATAGCTCAGTATGCCGATGATACATGTTTCATCTCAAAAAATTATGGCCAATCGTTTGCCGCCCAATTAGGACTCTAAAAACAGACGTTCAAAATCAACAAATGGTTCAATAGATGGAGAATACAGATTAATGCTAGCAAAACTACCGTCATCTTTTCGCTAGAAGAGTCCCCCTTCGCTCCCCACCCAAGCTCAGCTTAAAACTTATTTTCAAACCAAAAACCCTCAATCTTCATTAAAAGTAAACATGGAATATTGAACAAGTTGTATTTCATGTACTTAAGTTGATCATCAAAAACCTCTTTTAAAATCATTAGTTCACAAATTGGAACATTTACTATAAGCTCTAAATATATCTCTAAATATACAGCTAAGCCTACGCGAACTTCAAAATGCATTATTTAAGTCGATATTACCATGGGTATGCAAAAATTTTATAGTCTAAATTATTTGCGTTTCTTATATTTTAAATGTGAAAACTAAAAGTAATCATGAGCAGCATTAACTGCATCAAAATAATACAAAACTAAGGATTGTAACTTCGTACTTACCGCTGCGCCCCGGAAGGTAAATAAACATGGCCGACAGTGAGTAACTTCATTTCACTTCGTTGGTTGAACAGAAGCTCTGATTGGCTGACGATGAAAGCACCTAATTTTGGTGCTTTATGTTTTGATTCGAACCTAAACGTGACACGCGGTGGTTGATGTGAACACAGTTGAACCAAACTATGGTTACATCAACAGTGGACTTTCAGTTTGAACCGTATTATGGTTAAAGGTCGAACAGATATTTTTTACAGTGTAGGTTTAGAAGATGATTTCCTAAGCTCGCTAACGATTGCTGCTTGTTTGCGAAATTCATTGCTTTGCTACTGAAATCTAGAAATTTCAACTCAGTTCCCAAAGTAAATCCACCAATTTCTTGTATCAAGTGGCTTGTCTTAGCATGTAAATTACTTACACAAGCAGTACTACGCAATCCGCTATGTGCCCTATAAAGTTTGAAAAACGAACAATTTACAATCAACACAATTTTATTGACCAGGGCTCACTTCATCAAAAGGTTCTTAGCTGCAAGTTTGTCAGTGGCTTCCCTTCTACCTAAAAAAATCCCTTGATACTATTTATTTATAATAAATATAAATTCAGAGGTTCATTAAAAGCGGAAGCCTTTCCACATAAATATGATTTGTCTTAAGACATGAAACTTTCTTTCGTGCTTTATGCAATATAAAAACCCCGAACTTTTTTTTCTGTTAGGCTCTGTTTTGTAATGCAGTTATTTTACGGAAAATAACTGCATTAACCCTCTTAAATTATTTTTATCTACGTTGTCACCGGCATACTTTTGCTCCAACAGAAAATGTTGCAGTTTATACTCTTTGACAAATGTCAATAAATATTTAAAAAACATTCATTATTTTATTTGATTAAATGATCTTCCTTAAATCCACAAGGGAAGATAAAGAAAGAGACTTTTCAATGATCAAAAACCCTTCTGCACTCAAAAATACTCTCAACGTAAAAAAAAGAAAAAGAAAAAAAAAAAAAAACCTTCCTTGTGAAAGAAACATGAGAGTTAAGAGAAAGCAAAAACAAGAGAGAAAAGGAAACTTCCTGAAAGCTAATTCTGGTTTCAAATTTTCGTTTTTTCCAAGAAATCTTCAGGGAAAAGATCTAGCATATTTCTCCCCTTTTCATCTGCCTGTCAAACACCACTACATATGTATTGTATGTACTTCGCCATCTTTCATCTTGATTTAATATGCTGGCGTAAGATATACTGCGTCGGAAATATTGGACTTTGGCACAGCCGAAAATCTGAAAAAGAATTTTAAAAGCTTGGGATTTTCGACGTGACATAAGAATTATTCCGAGGAAAAGTAACAATTTTGTGAAAAGGATTAACAATTTTTCGTCAAAGATTGAAAGTGAAAAATTTGTCTTTCCACCAAAGAATCCTCATGTAACGCACGTGTTTCAACAATGACTCGCGCCACGCCATGATAATTTGATTATGTGTTTTAGTAATGTTTAACATGCAGGGAAAACTTTATTGCGACAAGGTTGAATTCATTCCGAAAACTTAACTGTTTTACTAGTAAGACTGTTATTTCAGGAGAATGAAGAAAAGAAAAAGCGGTCAACTTTGAACGCTATCTACTGGAGTTTAGGGTCAATCCACTGGAGTTTGGGTTAAAATTTCAAATATCAAAACATCACTAAACGGGCAATTGCTTCGTTAAAATGTATAAGAAGACCTTCCTAAGCAGACCGTCATACCTTAACGGGCGAGTTTCTAGTATATATATATATATATATATATATATATATATATATATATATAATAGCCTATGATCGAGTAGCGCTCCTGAGGTCATCAACAATGAAACTGGCGCCACGGCATGATAATTTAATATGTTTTGGTAATGTTTACAATGCAGAGAAAGTCTTTATTGTGTCAAGCTGAACTGGATCCGGTATCTTTACTCTTTTACTGGTGAGATTTATTTTAGGAGAATGAAGAGACGAAGAAGTGGTCAACAATGAACGCTATCTACTGGAGTTTAGGGTTCATCCACTGGAGTTAGGGTTCATCCCCTGGAGTTTGGGTTAAAATTTCAATTACCAAAATATCATCTAACAGGTAGTTGCTTCGTTCAAATGTAGAAGACTTTTTCACCCGTCATATCTTAACGGGAGATTTTCTAATATTAATAGTAAACTAGCTGATTCTCCAGGCTTTGCACGGTCTACCTCGAAAATAAAAGTTATGTCCAGTGACTCGTGTTCAACAATCAGGCTTAAACGAAAAAAAATCAGTAAAAGTTTGCGACAGATTGCGGACAAATAACCAGAAAGGAAACATTTTAAATCCCAGGATTACAGGAAAAGACTCAAAACAAAAGCGAGAATTTTATTTGTTCATATTCGAGAAAAATAATGGCAACAGATTTTCTTCCCAATGATTTTCTTCACGCTACAAATTTTAATAAATGCACTAACAGCGTGCCCGGCGTTGCACGGGCTCCCTAAAAATGAAAGAGATGTCCAGTTGATGCTTTTGCAGCACTCTAACATCAGGTTCTAACGCGTTAAGGAATAAATAAATGCGCGTAATGCAGGGTTTGCAAAACACCAGTAAAACATATTTTTGGCAAAAATCTCATTAACGCTAATAAATATGAAATACAAAAGTTGTGAGTATTTTCGATTAGCACAAATGATGAAAATATATGCATTATCAACTATAATCTGTGCTCACGTTAAACTGAATTACATCTGATAGACTATATCTGAAATATTTGTGTACAATTACAATCAGCTTTTCACGTAAAATGACACATATTGCTTGGTTGATTACGTGAAACTGAAGCACTAAGACTTAAAAAAAATACCAATATGAATTAATTTAATACCAAATCATCAGATTCCAACTAAGCTTTAGTTAAAATTATTAAAAGGCAAACTTTTTTGTTCAACTCAGTTTCATTTAAAGGAATCCAAACGAACTTAATTTATCGTGTTCTTTTCACTGTACAAAATGTATTTTAAAAGTAAAAACAGAAAGGAAAAGGAGAGTTATTAGAATTCGAAAACTTACTAATGTAAAGGAAAAAAGTTCAATAAAATAAAAATAATTAGTCGTACATCCTAAAATTGAGACTGGTAATGATAAACTTACACTACAATAAATAAACATAACTGAAGAAATAACTATCATATGCTGAAAAGAGTTAAGAACGTAGACTGCAGGAAATAGAAAAGAGCAGATGATAAATAAATGTTAAAATGTTATTTATGAATACAAATGTAAAATGGCAGCAGAAAGAAATGGAAATCATTGCTTAGAATAAAAGAGAAACGAAGCTAATTTTTACAATAAATTTCTAAACGAAAAAATTGCTTTAAAGAGTAATTTTAAGATTTATGTATCAGAATTAAAGAGAAATTAAACTAATTTAGAAAACTCTAGATGTAAACGTTGTCTTAAGATTTGGGCAGCAGCTAAAAAATTCCCTTTTAAAACAACTATTAGAATTTTATTTGCTCACATGCAAACTGGCAACAGGAAAGAAATAAAAATTCCTGAACAACGTAATGTTAATTAACGTTTTAATTAATATCTCCGCAAATTAAAATCGTACAATTAAGAGATTTATCCTATTGTTTTCTTTGAAAAGTTTCAAATTGATCGATATGTCGTTCCACTCTCAACTCGCAGCGATTCTTAAGAAGATCGGTCTTCAGATTGACAGACAGACAGATGGACACGAACAGATTTTAAAAAAATGGATCATAATATCAGCAATAGTTCAATTAATTTTCTTAGTAAAAAATTATGAACAGAGCATTAAAATATTTGAAGCTACATCGAGCACGTTCTAATAAACAAAAGTTATTAGTCCTTCGTTATCAAATAGTCATAAAATAAAATGTTTCATAGCGCGTTACTCTCGGGGAGTATAGTCGTAAATTTGCAATATTACCCTGTAATCGTTCAGTGTTATTTATGGTAAATACTGATTATTTGCCAACTATCCCCCACTACTCGCCGCCTATTCAAGAATTATTCAAACTCGGCTCATTAGACTGTTGATACCTTTCTGTTTTTTTAAAATATTGAACTGGACTTTTCTTATAGGATGTTGAGAGATCTACTTGGGTTTTAAATAATGAAAGTTATAAATTGTTATCATTCGCTGATGTGTATTGAAAACTTAACTGCTTTATGCGTCCGTATTTTACCATATTTTCAATCACGAGTTTTACTATCATATTTCTCTTGTATGATGTCAAGTTTTCTGAAAGTTTGTCAAGGTTTGATGAAAAACTTTCTATGTTATGAGTTGAAAACGTTCATATAAAATCCAATCTAAAAGCAACGCTTATATCTTCTTGAATATCAGTGATACCTTCTCGAGAGTATGTAAAATAATTGTACAGAGTAAGCAAACTAATTTCTGAAATCCGTAGCTTATTCCAAGCTATTTACGATGAAGTATAATCAAAAAACGTTTTTTTTTTCTCCTCAAGCTATGTTGATTCCCCTAAATGCATGATTTTTTTTTTTTTTTTTTTTTTTTTTTTTTTTGAAAATGATAACTGAAGCATCCTTTTTATGTGGCAAAAGTAACAAAGCAATTGGTCGCTTTTTTCTCGAGAAATCGCTTAAAATGTTAATTTTTGAAAGCGTCCCTGTACTTAAGGGGATATAGTGTAGACAATCATTTGTTTTAATCAAATTATGAATAATACCTCATTTAAGTATACATTTTTGAAGATTGTCATATTCAAACTTTGCTTTATGGAACTGTTGTTCTTTTTCGAATGGGAATTTTGATCGAACACAGTTCATTCTGCTTAGAAGCTGTAATGAGTGTTAGAGTATTGTAGCTCATTGTAATGCAATCTCATTGAGATGAGAATTTTAGAAACCAATCTCCGTAAGATGAACGAAAATTTTCAGGAACTGCTGCCTTAATTGTAATGGGCGTATTCCAGCATATCTAGAGTTATTCTGTCCCTCATTAATTTCGAATTAGTGGTTGTAAATTTCTACTTGTTCCACATGACCCTAAATTACCTTTTCCTGTTTTTCAAAAATTCATATAAGCATGCTACAACAAGTCCAAAAAGTAATTTTCAAATCAAGGTCATTTACTTGCATTAGTTTTTGACGAAATACACTTTCGATTTTTTCTTTTTTTATCTTCTTTTTCCATTTATTCTTATTAATGACTCATTAGAATGATAACCCATTTATGGACCGTCTTGTACGATCAGCAAGAAAATCCAAACATCACATAAATTTTGCAATGAATATCACTACATTACTATGTCACAAGACTATGTATATGAATATTTTTAAAATAATCTTACAGAGCATGAAGTCAATATAAAAGTAGTGTAATATAGAAGGAAAAAATTAATTTCCCAAAAAAATAAACAAAATTTACTTGAAAAAACTCGAAAACAAAGCTAACTTTTTTTTTCTCTTTCTTTCTTTTTTCTTTGAGTTACTTTACTAGAGAGCATATTTTTATCTCGATTTCTTTTTTAGTTTGTTTACTAGTATTAGTGAATCAAAATATTTCACTCTTGCCTTTATTAAATAGTAATTTAATGGTTAGAGCTACAAAGCTACGAAAGAAGTAAAGAAAACTTTCTTTTTTCTATAAACAGGAACAAAAAAAAACAACCTAAAAAGAAAGATATACCATTTGAAAAGAGCGCTTTTCAATAGAATGCAAAGACGAAAGAGTGAACAAGGAGAAACGGATTTTTCCCAAAGGGTACGCTTTGAAAGGAAAGGTAAGGCATCCAAAACCAGAATCAGCTTTCGTCTGAAAAGCTTTTTTTCTCTCGACTTCAAGTCTCATGTTTCTTTCACGGGACAGTTGAAAAGAGAAAAAAAAATTCTTGCACAGTCTGGGTAATCTCAGTATATAAACGTTTTTCTTCGAATTGACGTTATACTCCTACGGATCGTTTTGATCTTTTGGCAAGAACTTTCCAAACTTTTGCAATATCCATAATAATGCCTCACGGCCTAAAACAGTTGACTTCGTTTATGATTCAATGAGAGTTATAAATTCAATGAGAGGAGAGTGGGTGGGAGCCTTCAAAAAGGCAATTTTTTTCGTACAATTTTTACCTGTATATCTTCTACCAGGGTTGTCCATAGGGAGGAATTATGGCGCAAGCTGCGCCATCAAAATTTACAGGTGGGGTTTTTTTTTTAAATTTATTTAATAAATGTATTTATTAATTCATTTTTAATTCAAATTATTTATTTTATTTTATTTTATTCTGTTTACATTTCATTTCATTATTCTAGTTAGTTTGTGTGTGTGTTTATATATCACTGGTGCAGTACAGACCTTTCCTAATAAAATAACAATAATTATTATTAGTATTTTCATAAATAAATAAGTAAAGAAAAAAAATAAATGAACTAAAGAAGAGAGCTAAAAAATTAAAAAAGAAAGAGGATTGAGAAAAATTGGGGGAAGGGGGAGGAGATTTGCGCCATTACCCTTGGGGGGGGGGAGATGGGCACCCCTGTCTTCTACTTGAACCTGAGGTTGTGAAATATTTTACTTTAGTGATGATATTTTACGTTAGTGACAACCTGAGAGGTGTGACCCTTAGAGGGCGTAGAAGAGTTTGAAGGAGGCTATGTTTTTAAAAAAAATAGTTGAAAGGGGAAAGTAACTGCAGCAGGACTCCAATTATCCAAATCAATCGGAACCGGACTACATTTGGATAATCGAAAATTCGGATGATTGGGTTTTAATTATGTAATCTTTTATTTCTGTATGTGTGCTAAAATAGGTGAAAAACCTTTTTTTTTTAAAAAAAAGAGTTATTAACTTCAACACGAAAAAGACAACTTCAACACTATTACGGGTCATTCTCCAAAAAGTGTAAATTTTCTGTCACACGCCTTTTACAGAAAAAACTTTAAGGAACAATTTATTCAACAATGCTTTTTAATTTTATCAAAAATATGGCTATTTAAGCCTGCCAACAATTTTTTAATAATAATTTTTATTTTAGTATATTTTCGGTTCACAACATGTGAATTCTCACCTGCTTGGCATGTCACACACTGTGTGTGACTGCTTATGTTGTTTAATAACTTGTTTAATTAAAATATATATTTATTTATTTATTATTCCTTTCACAAGTGTCTCAAATACTAATTGTTTAAGTATATTTATTTTTTTAATATTGTGTTTCAATTTGTTTTAATAGGATGGGGAGTCATTTCACACAATAAATTCTCACCTCCGTTACCTAAACACAATAGTTCATTGTTTGCACAACTAACAAAATTACTACTTTGATATTAAATTGGCCTGGAGTTTTAAACATTATAAGTTTTTTTTTTAATTTCCGTGAGCAAGGCATTATTTTATTTATTTTTTTAATTTACGAGTGATATAATTAGAACTTAGCTGGGCCATTGTTTATGGTTACTTCTAGTTGGCAACACTTTCGTTTAAGAATCAAAAAAAAAAGAAAAGAAAAGGTTTAAAAACTGAAAAATATTTGCGTTCAAAAGCTACGTTTTCTGGAGAATGACCCTTACATGTTAAGAGTGCTGTACATAAGAAGTCAAAAAACAGAATAACACTATGTGACGGTGACTCATCCACCTAATAATGTTCGCGATGCGCTTACACTAGCCGCGTAGTAAAGTCTTTTTTTTTTTTTTTTCTTAATTTTTTTTCCTGAAATTCTGGAAGCAATTGGGATAGTTCGAGTTCGGATAATTGGTTAATTGATAATTGGATTACTGATTGTATTAGTTCTACTACACAACTAGTACTTTTTTGTAGTCACATGCAACTATTTTTGACATTATCGACTCCTTTTTTTACATTTTCAATGTGTTTTTAGCGATCAATCCTTAAAGATTAGATTTTCAGTTTTGCATACAGGAGTTCAAAACATCGAGTAAAGCATTTAACTTATCCAGATTGTCACAGTTACAACCTAAAATTTAAAACTTATCAATGACAAACTATGGCCATATTTTCACTCATGATATGTAGTGACTTGTATTACATGATAACTTCACCTAGAACGTAGATTTCATCACATCAATTTGTATTTAGTTATTTCGCACTTTGTTTTCATATTTTCTAACAATATGTGCGACAGAAACTTGTGTGTAGCAATGTTAAATTTTGTGTTATTTATCTATATTTTCATTTATAAACAAGCTTCAGCTATGTTAATCAGCTTTTGTTTTAAATTTCCGTTTTCCCTATTGTAACTGCTTGTATTGAACTCATATGGTGAAAGGATATGGACCTCACATTTTTAAAGTGGGGAGCAGAACCTTAAAGATTGAAAACCCTGCTCTAGAATAAGCTTTTTCACTCTCATATTTGTTTTTTAATAAATATGCTTCTTTCTTTTTTTTTTTAAGTTTCATACAATGCTTTATATTTGACACACAGTTCATGGCAACAATCTTTAAGAGACAGATTTCTCATTTACTCATAGACCCATTAAATTCTTAGTATATGTTTGTTGTTATTGAGTAAAAAGTTTTCATTTTATTAAAGCCAAAACATTTTGCAGATTTCTTGAAATTTAATTATATATAACTAAGAAGTTTTCATAAAATTCGCGAACAATAACTTTTGCACTTTCAAGATTCTTCAACCAACAATGTTTTTTTTTTTTTTTTTTTTTTTTTTTTTTTAATGTTTTCTAGGATTTTTTTTCTTTCATGTTTTAACAAATGCATTACTTTTTTTTTTCATTTTAACCAGCACTTTTTTTTTACTTTCAAGAAAACAGAATTTAATAGAATACTTGACGCATAATTATTTTGATGTAAACAAACTTTCTTACCGAATATCTAATATGAGACTGACGACGCAATAAATAACTCATGCTGAATTTCAAGATTTCTAAACTTAAATTGCATTTTTTTTTTAAATGTTTTCCATTTTCTTTTTTTAATGTTTTCTAGTTTTATTTATTTATGTATTTATTTATTTTTAAACAAATGCATTGTTTTGTTTTGTTTTTGTTTTTTTTCATTTTAACCAGCATTTTTTTCACTTTCAAGAAACCAGAATTTAACAGAATACTTGACGCATAATTATATTGATGAAAATAAACTTTCTTACCGAATATCTAATGACACTGACGACGCAATTAATAACTCATGCTGCACATTCAAGATTCCTCTACATAAATTGCATTTTTTAAAAAATGTTTTCCATTTTGTTTTTTTAATGGTTTCTAGATTATTTATGCATTTATTTATTTATTTATTTTCAAACAAATGCATTGCTTTTTTCCATTTTAAAAAGCATTTTTTTCACTTTCATGAAACCAGAACATAACAAAATACTTCACTTATAATTATTTGATGTAAACAAACTTTCCTTTCTCGAACATCTAACATGAGACTGACAACGTAAACATTATTTCCATTACAAAAGCGTGATTTGCGATTTTGTTTTCAAAGTCATCTATTAACTCCAGTATGAAATACCATAACGCTTTTAAGAAAATGCATGCCTCTGATTTACGCCTTTTCATTTTTATAATGAGGGAATCATGTCCTTCACTTAGAAGAGTCCCTAATGGTAAAAGTACATATCTCGTTTCTACACTTGACAGATTTTAATTGGAAAATGAAGTCTCGCGGACTCTTTTGGGAAGATATATTTCTAAAGACATGTTCCTTAACAAGAAGGGATGGCTTGGTTAACAATGCAGAGAAAGAGTCTCTTAGAAGAAGCGGTATTAAATGCATTTGTTGCTCAGAATATTAAAGTTCGGGAATGTAAAGTTTGTTTCTGAATTTCTTGATAATTAAAAAATAACTAAAACTTTCACTTCTAGTCAGGGGGCTACGGGAGGAAAACTGCATTTTGTAATAAATTTTCGTTTGAAAAATAGATTTCGGTTTAACTAATCAAGGTGTTTTATTCGTTCTTAAGTAACAATTCAGATGTTTGTTTCAAGTTTTAAAAAACTACTGGCTTTGTTTATGATTCTTACTTTCTAGTTTTATTCTTAGTTTTGTAATAGATTTTTATCAGTAAATTTTAAAACATAGGTTCGGATTGTCTAATGTAGAAGATTTATGGGGTTTGGATTACTGGGGTTCTACTATAAATGAATTGATTGTCTTTAATACAGTTCTTTAAAATACATAATAAAACATTTCTGAAGCGACCCCTCAAGAAATGTCAAATAATTTAATTAGTTTAAGGTTTGTTTTAAAAAAAAAGCTAAATTTTTATTATTGTCATTAAATTTTAAAAGCTTCAAGATACTTTGATGGACTTTTAAACTTAAGTAAGCATAATAGAACTCCCAAAGGAAGATACAATGGGTATTTTTCAAAGAATAAAAAAGAGTACTTTTTTATATTTAAACCAAAAATGGCGGCTAGGGTTTTTTTGGGGGGGGGGGGATTTGAACTGTCTACTCTTCCACAAATGTTAAAACATTGTCTACACGCATACCAAGTTTCGTAATTTTATTTAAAAATGCAGTTTCCTGCTATATTTTCTACCACCCCCAGGAGTTAAAATATTTCACTTTCAAAGAAATCAACAACCCAATAAAAATGTTGTTATCTTCATTGAACAATTAAACAGTATGTTAAGATCTTTTCTTGAAATTTTTAAACTTTGCGTTTGAATGATTTCAGAAATAGAATCATTACTAATTGATAGATTCATGACTGAAAAATGCTTTCGTTTTAAACGCAACATTTTTTCAGCTTTTGTTCATAAAAGTTCTGCTAAAAAATTGTGCTGAAACATGGATTTCTACGGACACATAAAAACAGGAAAGATTATTTTTCTATTTGTGATGACTATTATTATCAAATGAGTTTAGTGTGCAAGAAATTAAGTTCATTTTTAATTGCAAAATGTTCCTTTTAGCATTTTTTTAAATATTAAATAACTTGTTTGACATATTTTCCAGCAAAGAAAAATTCCGTTTACCACAGTTGTTTTCCTTTTTAAATAAATTTTATGGTATTCACTCTAGTAGCTTGTCGTTTTTAGTTAAAATTAGATTTCACATAAACAGTACTCATCAATTTTTGTATGGATGGAACATACTTTCCATTTATTATTTTTAAACATTTTGTTGGAAAGCACATATAATTTTATTTCAAACATTTTTCGTTCCGAAAGACCAAGTCGACTAGCCTTCATTTGAACATAAAATGAAAATATCACATGAATCACAATGTAAAGTAAATAATTAAATGAGTTCCCGGAGTAAAAATAAGAACAGATGACGAAAGGATAACTTAACACGTTCTTCCAGTGATATAAGAGTATATAGCATTTATGTTTCTCATTTGGATACAGCGCAATTGCTAAATTATTTATAGTGAACCCATAAATAAGTGAAATCTCGGTTATAGTGGCATCTTTTCCCCAGCTGCCTATTGACTTCTATTTTAGCTTATTTTATTTTTAACGTGAAACCGAAGTTAGTTGATTCAACTTTTTAGTTAATTCAACATGATTTAACTCAAGTGATTTTAATGTTATTTGATTTAACGTATTTATCTCCAAACGTTGGCCGGTGTAAAGAGTTGATTTTTACCAGGGAGCCATTCGATAATTTCAAAAAAAAATGGCAATCAAAAGAGAAAAGAAAAACATGTTTCTGGACGAATAAATTATTTGCCATTTCCTCTCCGTTATCGAAACATGATGTTTTAAAGTCTGCAGAAATTTTCAGAAATCTCGCCAAATTTAGCGAGTTTCAGGGAGAAATGGGAGACATCTTCCAGACTAGGGTTTCTAATCCCGAAATCCCGATCCCGAATCCCGCAGGATCCCGCAGAATATTTAGCGTGGTTGATCCCGCAGGATTTCACTCTCAATCCCGCGGGATTCAAAATTCAGCAATTTTTTTTCCATTCAAGCGTTTCCATCTTTTACCGCTCATAAAACGATTATTTTCACAAGGCATCATCTGAAGTCTGAACCTTCTTCCTCATATATCGGCAACAAGTAAGCATATAAGAGCAAGTAAACATATTCTAAAACCCGTTGATTAGCCTGAATGCAATGTTGGAGCACTTTTGTAAGCTTTAATAATACACTTAAAACCTTTAAGTTACAAAAAGTTAAGTTACCAAAGAAGAAAGCAATGAAAGTTCTGAAATTATTTATATATTCAGCACGACTTTAAAAGGGGTGACAAAAACTTGCGCGAAACACAGGATAACCCTCATGACAGTGCAGTAAGTTAAGCTGCTCATGTTTTTGAATTTCTCTTTAAAGGGAGAGGTAAAATTAGGGAAGTTATCCAAACACTTTTACTGAGACTGTGACTTGGTGAAATCAAGCAGTATTTACCCCTTGCCGTAATGAATCAAATTCATTGATACAATGAACAACGTTAATGAAGCAACAAAGGTATTATCAATGCAAATTAAATTGGATACAGCAAAACACATACCCAACAGACATCGTTTTGGTCCAAAATTTGCACTTCTTAAGCAAAAACCCAGCTTAAAAAAAGAAACTTCTATTTCAGAAGGTGATGAAGTTGATGCGGATCTTTTTCTAACTGTCCACAATTATTTAATTTTAGTAAAACCAATTGCAGTAGAGACACAGCACGTGTTTTCATCAAGCGTATTAGTTTTAGAGTACAAATACTTTACCATCCCCATATACGCGCGGCACACTTTTGCTTACCAAACGATAACTGCTAATTAAGTACTGACTTTCTAGTGCTTTACAATTGCTGTACGGAATTCAAGAAGACTATTAATTTAAGTAATAAAAGCAGTCCTTCCTAAAAAGCACTACTTTCTCTCTTTGTCATAGAAATTTAATTTTTAGAAGAATAAAGTCAATCCCGCGGAATCCCGGGAGATAGGCTCTTTACAATCACGAAATCTCGCGGGACTGAATTTGGCGCGGGATTGGAAACCCTATTCCAGACGCTTTTGCTGATGGATGTCCTGGAAAAATATATTAACCCAATTGATTTATCAAACAATAAATGAAGTAAGATCGAATACAGAAAATAAACCTATCATCAATTTATTTGACAAACATTTAATAAATTATTTTCATTGCCTAATGTTCTATATAAAATACCAATCTACGTATAAAACATGCTGGCGGGTCTATCACGATGTCTCATGGTATCTTCTATTCTTCTCCAAGTCTTTAAACTTGGCAACTTTTCTTAAAATTTCAACAGAAATGAGATAGATTCTTATATCTCGATTACGAGGAGACGAGGGCAATAAGCTATGCGTCAAAAAAAAAAAAAAAAAATCACCATGCCCTTTCGATTTTTTTTTTTTTTCATTATTGCACCATTCGTGTTAGAAACGTCTTCCTACCTTAGTGGCACACTTGCTACCCAGCTACACTTCCTGAAAACCGCCCATTCGAAAAGTGGATTGAACTAACTGCCTGGTGTAAAAGAGGACTTGCCATCAACTCCTGACGACGTGAAACTTTATTTATAAAACAATTAAATTTCTCTTCCAGGAGAGATCAAACTGCTTTGACTCGCCTGAGCGGGTCATCTAAAAACCCATAGATTTTCCCATGGTAATAGGACTTTCCCAATTTGCACCAAATGTCATACTGAACAGGCCACTGCATAACATCTGATTTTTTGTGTTGGTTTGGTACGCGAGGATCTACTGAAGAGACCTGCTTCTGTCTTGAAGTTGATTAAGGCGAACAACCTCATGGATCTGATCTGATTCAGAACAGAGAGATAAGTAAGAAGAAGAAGAAGAACGGCTTGTGAGGCGTGGCACTTTTGCGGTGAACGCATCAACTTGTTCCTATGTTTGTTTAGTAAGCCTGTAGGAGCGTTGGTAGTCAACAAGTGGTTTATTATCAGTGAAGTTGTTGTTTTAAGTTTTTCTTGATTTCTCAAACTTTTGAGGTAAATCATTAAAGTTGGTTTAATTACATAGTCCATTAAGCTATTTCTTAGTACTTAGGAACTTATTGGTTAAGCGAAAACTCTACAATCTGGAACAATTAAGTAGATTCCTAGCTTGAAAATATAGCGTAGTTTTATCTTCATAGTTCAATATGGCTATGCTGGTAATGTGGAAGCGCTACACTGGGGGTAATGTGGAAACGTTACCCCCAGTGGGGATATGTTCAAGGGGAACTTTGAATCAGATGTTTTGTTTGTGAGTCTTGGTGCCATACTTGTGCGCTGGATGTGTAAAAATGATCATTACATTCGTGACTTTTGCAAGTAAACATTTTATTTTATTTATTTTTATTTTTTTTTATTAAAAAAGTTTAATTTTTAAGCCTTTGTATTAGTTTTGCTATGTATAATAAATACACATTTAAGCATGAATTTTTTTTAATTAGTGTTTTCATCCAGAATACAAATGTTTCAACATTACCAGCACATTTTGAAAATCGGGTTTAAGATTCAATTTATTATTCTGTAAAATTAATACAATGTAAACGTAATGTTTTGCACAAAACCAAAAGCAGTTATTGTTATAATCTTTTTTTGAAGTGTTTTCCAGAATTCAGACAAATTTCATTGACAAAAAAAAAAAAAACTAGATACACCAAAAATTAAAACAGGGTTTCCACATTTGCACCACTTCCTCTAATTATACACAAACGGAGCGGGAAGAAAATGGATATTTTTCAATAACTGAAATAAAACTTTTCTTTGTTGGCCTAAGTACCAATTGACTTTTAAAACTAAGTATATTACTTGCTTTCTTGCTATTTATTTTTACTTTTATTTCAGTTATTTACATATTTATTTATTTATTTGCTACATTTATTATTTTTTAATTATTTACCTATTGAGCTTTGCCTTTGCGGAAAAGTTTGTTAAACGAACCTATGAGAGCAGTTAAGGAATAATATTTTCTATAAAAATTAGTTTTTTAAGTACATAAAAAAAGTCTACCACTGTACTTCATCATTAGTAAAGAACGCTCTGTTTACCTACTTCTATAGTTCTTTACATAAATGAATAGCTGTGCAATTAAAATTCCATTCAATGCTTAGATTTTTCTTTCTTTTTGCTCGTTTTTGTGAACGAGGCTTTAGCTTAGTATCTGCTCATTAAATTAATTATTTTAAACGATTCACCTTTTATAAAGGCAAACAACAATTTGCTTCTTAATATTTTCGAAAATATTTAATGTATTATTTAATTTGGCCTCAGACTGTGGTGATTTTAACGAGAAAAATATCTTAACATCAAAAATGTACCACCATTAAAATATTTTATTGATTTTTCGTCCCGCACTTTTATTATTTGTTAACTTATTTCACAATATTTTATTAAAATTTTCGTTAGTTTACGAAATATTTATTGCTATTTCTAGAGATATATTTATTGTATATTGTAATGGGAAATAATCTTGCTTTCTTTATCTTACTTCTAATATTTTTATTTTATTTTGTTTTTGTTTTTTCTTAATTGTTTAGCGCTTGCCGAAGGAAAATGTGGAAAAGTATTTTTCTTATTTGAAGAATATTTTTACGTTTTACAGTTAGATGATGCACTTAAGTATTTTTTAAGTATTTAAATATCTCTCTCTCTCTCTTTTATCATTTTTTTTTCATTCAACCTAATTGTAAAAAAAAATTTTAGCATTCAACGCGAATTTTCTTATTATCTTATCTTACTTATTTCCAATGGTAAATAAACATATATATATATATATATATATATATATATATATATAGGAGCATATGGTATAGATGACTCAAATGTATATATCGACATATTTTTACAAAGAAACGAAACATTTGAATCAATCAAAAGTGTGTAAATGCATGTAGCGAACAAGTTTTATACTCGCAAAAATTACTGAAATTTGATTGTCTTTTAAATCTTAAATTTTTCGAACAGAACACTCCCATTTCCTCCCTAAGTTTCATTATTTCAACATTAGCAACATTTATTCGCTTGGCAACGAGTTTTTAAAAATATTTGCTATAAAAATGAAGTCATGTTTCTAGCATTCAGTAAAAAAAATCTTACTTCTATTAAAATTCGTCGGAATCTGTATGACTGTAACCTCATCTCTTAGAAAGTCAAGACAAAATGAGAGTCGATTCGGTTACAGAAGGAGTCGTACTTTGTACCACTTTAAATAACAGGTATATTAGTTAAAAATTTTATCTTTACTGACTCCTCTCTCGCTTGGAAAACACGGAGCACTTGCCGGCACCATTCAAATAATTCCTTAACCTGTTTTGAGCAAAAATGAATTGAGTAGATGCAGAGGAAAAGTTGAACTTGTGCGAATAGTTCATTTTTTCGGGCAGGTTGGACGGGCGACCGTAGATAGCTAGTCATACTTTAACAATCTGTGTGCGTGTCTCTCTGAAGCCTCATTTTGTAGAGAACAACTGGGAGTTGGGAGTCGAACTAAGTACCAAAAAATTTTACATTTTACGAGGAATACATTTCGTACGGCTCCTTTATGCACGACTTTAATCAGCAGTGATGTTAATTAAAGCATCAACTGACATTCTTTTGGTCTAAATATCTTTTCAGCAAATTCAGTCACCAAAGTACACAGTCGAAAGTGGGTAAGCGAGCTAAGCGAGAAGGGGGTGATTCCCTTAAGTTTCATTTTGAAATCCCATGTGCTTTCCCAAATGTTTGTTAATAATGTATTTCAATCAATTCAATTTATTCACTTTTTTTTCACCCAAGCTACCATCCCAAGGTAAGTTTTTCTTATCAATTGTTTGAACACTGCTTCTCAGCATCGAAAAAGATTTTCCATCTCGAAAATCCACTACTTTCTTTGATACCAACTACAGAATTTTATATTTTGTTTTAGTTCTCGTTCAATGGATTTGAAATATATAAATTTTATAGTCGTCATTTATTGCCATAACACAAAATCAACTGCCATACTCATAGATATAGTAGCCAATGATCGAGTAACGCTCCTGCCATCATCAAGAATGAAACTTGCGCCACGGCAAGATAAAAAAAAACGCTAATAATGCCTTCCTTTCAGATTAACTACTATTCTAATTTTTGAATGCGCATACTCCTAACCTATTTTCAAAACTATTTATTTAATTATTTCACCAAAAAGACTGCAAAACATTCAAATGAAGAATTTCTGAATGTTACGCCACAAGCAACTTGGTTTCTTAAATAAGCTATCACAGTGCTAAAAGTCATATTTTCAGACAGATTCATACGCCTCTAGTCTAGACTTATTGTCTCATCTCGCCCACTTAAGGTTGTAGATGATTTGTAGACGAGAAAAACGTCTAAAAGGGTATTATGACAAATATATGATTTATTAAAAAGAAAGGATATGTCGGTTTTATAATATTACTCGGCTCTATTTATGGGACTGTAAAAAATTTAGATGTCAAGAAAGTTACTCGTATATTCTCTTTCCCTTTGTTGCCAGACATATCTATTTTAACACAAATGCAAATAGAAGCCTCAGCTATTTTACTAACTCAGAAAAACCATATGTCTGCGGCAATTACGTCCTATAAGAGACAAAATTAGTTGTCTCCAAGTTTAAATAATGTAAAAGAGTTTTGTTCACTCAAATGTATGTAATATTCAGCTTGTGGTAAAGTATTTAGCAATTGTACGTAATAGCACCTGCATTAAACTGGCATTTGGCAAATTTAATTTATAAATATAAACAATTGCACACTTAAAAATTTATTTTTTTCCAAAATGTATCTATGTAAATTGTAAGTATAAGAATGTACTAGATGGGTGTTATTTAATTATAAATGAAGCCTCTTTGCATTCAGATGCTCATTCTGATAGGACAACAGCTGCTAACATAACTCTTGGACAGAGGCAGATACAAGGGAGAGGCGATGGAAGCAATCGCTCTCCCTTGAGGGACTCTCCACGTGTAATTTTTCGATATTGAAGTTCAAAAAACACAATTTTAGAAGAGCTTAAATGAGGTTGGGGAAAGGAGGTTTGTGGCTCTCCTTCGAAAATGCTTCAGAATTGAAGTAAAAAACCTTTGTGATCAAAATTTAAAACCAGTATCTCTACTAATAATAAAGCTGAAAGTCTTTCTGTCTGGATCACTGTGATGCGCATAGCGCCTAGACCGTTCGGCCGATTTTCAAGAAATTTGGCATATAGTTTGTAGCATGGGGCTGTGCACCTCGAAGCGATTTTTCGAAAATTCGATATCATTCTTTCTCTATTCCAATTTTAAGAACATTTTACCGAGCAAATTATCATAACGTGGAACAAAGGCGAACAAATGAACATAGAAAATTGGCAAGCAATTCATCATCCAATTGCAATATTTTGATTCCGTTGTTGCAACAACCAACAAATATTTTGATTCCGTTGTTGCAACTGCCCTTGCAATACAAGCTTTCGACAGATTAGTTTAACGATGATTTTCTACAAGTGACCTTCCGGTCACTTGTAGAAAAGCAATTGGTCAAAATCATCTTCAGACTCCGTCAGGAGCAATATCCGATTTCGAGAGTTTCGGCACGAGTTGTCATTCCTCCTTTCCCAAACCCAGAATTCGGTACTTCACCATTAAGTTCCTAGCTACAGGTGTACCTGGTGGTACAGCAGAGTTAGAGATCAGTCTTGATGTTCGCAAGTACTTTGATAAATGATCTGTAACGGAACTCGCTGAAAGAATTTTCTGTGGTTAGAGCATAATACCATTGAGAGTTTATATGACCCTAGCAGCCTCAATGGATTCAGGGAAAGAAGAACTGTTGATATATACTTTAGATATATGTTGTATGATTTTAGATTTCTGGTACATTTTGACAGTAGAATGTGATGATCAGTTGGGGATTTGGCTATCAAGAGAATAACCAGGAGACTTCCTCTCGAATGATAACTACCGAAGAATTTTACCATCTGATGATAGCCGTCTTCGCAATATCAACGTCAATATCACCTAAAGCTCGACGAACATTAGTCTCGTTTTTCAACAGCTTCATCATTAGCGAATTTGTCAACAGACTGTTATTATGAAAGTTGGACAGAAACCTTCTTGTTTGATCGTTGTTTCAATTTTCTAACTGACATTGATGTCCATATGGTTTACACAGTCGTCTTTTTTGCCTAACAGTTTTGTAGACTAGGAATAGTCAGTAACAACAAATTCAAATTAAATTAAATCCATGTCGTAATCAGTTTCCTTAAATGGTATGTATAGTGCTGATTTTCTGCATGTCCCCAGTCCACCAATTCATACTGCATGTACGTAATTTTGCAAATCTTCGTCCAATTCCTTGGTAAAGGGCGGTCCATAAATGAGGTCACACTTTTTTTCAACATTTTTAACCCCTAATCCCCCTTATCACAAGGTTCGCTTCCCCCTTGTCACTATTTCACGACCCCCTCCCCTTAAACATCATTTGCGTTGTACTAATCCACAAATAATTCTTTATTGTCTATCAGGATTGTCGGATTCATTGGGCAAAGAGAAAGTGCTCGATTCTTTAGAGTCAATTTGAAATTTGTGAATGGCAAGTGTTCCATTTTTTGCCATGAAAGTGTGTGTTTCAAGTTCTGTAACTTTTGATTGGATGAATAAAATATAACAAAATAGCATATCAAATTGAAGGCAATTTAAAGCTCTATAACTTCGTCGCTGACAATTTTCATGAATACTGATCCTGGGAGGCACTAGAAGCAAATGTTTGACAAAAAGAAAGAATTTTTCTGAAAATCATCGATTTTTCATAACATATACCCGTAAAATTTTTGAAACTTTGACAAATATGTGTAGAAACAGTTTCATAGAAAGTTTACTTAGCTTGAATTATTATTTTAAACGCATTTTTCTACCGTTTCCGACATTTTCTCGAAAAACCCAACATTTTTCTCCTCCCTCCCTCCCTCTCACCTTTAGCTCACACCCCAGGGGCGGGGACTTTTAGCATGTTTACTTAATAACTACCCCTAACAATATTCTGAAGTCAAAAATTATCGCATATTCCATGCACGCTACACCCCAGTTTCGAGCACTCATTGACTGGACTATTGTTATTTTTGACTTATAATGATCATAAATCAATGCTATATTTTAGAAAGATGATTGCAATTGGGTAAGATATTGAGTTCATAATTACAGTAGAATTTGCACATACACTACTTAGTAATAAACTTTTATAAATAAACACATTTATTAAATGAGGCTCAAAAGTAAATATATAAATATAACGTCAAAAAAAAAAAAAACTAATATGTTGTGGCCATCATGAAACTTTCTTCTGTATATATATATATATATATATATATATATATATATATATATATATATATATATATATATATATTCTGATCCCTCCCCATGCTTGATGAGGAAGCAATATTCCCAACAAAAACAAAATTACACATGCAAGAACTTGAAGACCATCCCAATGTCTGAATTATTGCAAAAGCAAAGCAAAGAGCGAAAATTGAAAGTTATTTTAAAAGCCTTGCTTGAATTAATTACAAATATTTTATTTGTTAAGAAACATAAGATGGCAACAGTTAAAAATTTTAAATCATTGAGATAATATTTCCATAGACTAATAATAAGAGTGGACCGAGCTATGGCAACCCTTTTGCTGCTCATAAACCAAACCATGTGACTGGTGGATATCCTAGCAACAGCGGACGTTGATCGTAGCAGACGATCCACGCCAGCGAGAAATAAAATAAATAGAATTGATGGAACACGGAAGAATGATCGTTTATGGAGTCCGATTTGTATATTTGTTATTCTAAGTTTTAAATATTTTGTTAATATAGTGAGTTTTTCGTTTAGATATTATTGTGCATTTTCTTTAGTCAATTTCAATAACTCTCTAAGCAATTGAAGATGCAAGCGCCAAAAAAGAATCGGCAAACGGTAAGATTTTTACCTACAATTTCAATTTAAGATACCGGTTAGTACATTTTTGCGTTAACGCAAAACGTTTACGCCATTACTTTCACGCCAACGCTGACGTAGCAGTTCCAAATGAAATAAATGTTGCTGAAAACTGTGATCAAAAACTAATTACTAATGTCAAAATAATGCATTACTAAAAGAAAAACAGTTCAATCTCTGCACCTGGAAAAAAATTATAATGAAAACACATTACGTCTTAAAATACATGTCGAGTGCCAAACTTTTGATAATGTTGCCATCTAGCAACCATGCTGCCAAAGTTTTCGCCAAGCCTTCCACCAGTCACATGATGTATCCATGAACCAATTTTTTCATCAGCAAGTCTAGGAAAGCTCGGTCTACTCTTATTATTAGTCTATGAATATTTCCGATCATTTCCATACAATTAAAATCACGAGAAATACGCAGACGACAATCTATTACGATTTATCTTTCTTATTGTTGCATTAATAAAAATATATTTATTCGCAAAAAAATAAAAAAAATAAAAAATAAACACCTCTTGGAGCGATTGGCGTCAAAATCGAACCAAAGCCTGTTTACATATGGATTCACATATATTCCAAATTTCAACCAGAACGTAGCATTACTTCTTGAGATAGGGCACTCACAATGGAAAAAAAGAACGGGTGATTGCGCTACCCCCTTTTTAGCTGTTGACACCAAAATAAAATCAGCTCTTATACCCACTAAGGGCTACTTGCCGATAATTTTTTCTTTCATTCCGTTCATTATTTCTTGAGATACAGCAGTCACAATTGACGACAAAAAACGTTCTATAACGCTCAACCCCCGTTTGAGTTATTGACACCAAAATTGAATCAGCACCTGTTCCTGTTAATGGCAACATATTGACCAAATTTTGTTTGATTCCGCCAGTTACTTCCCGAGGAATAGCAAGCACGCGCAACTCAAAAACAGTCCCATTGCTCCACCCCCCTTGGAGGAATTCGCGCCAAAAACCAATGGGCACAAGTTCACATAGCGGCACATATGTGTACCAAATTTCGTTCGATTTCATGCGGTAGTTTTTGCTGTAGAGCGGCCACAAAAAACTGGTCACACACAGACGTGACACACATACACACACACACATACACACAGACAGAAAGACATTTTCCAAAAATAGTCGAAATGAACTCAGTACACCTCAAAACGTACGAATCCGTCAAAATTCGAAATTCGAAAATTTGCACGAATCCAATACTTTCTTCTATATATTAGATATAGAAGAAAGTAAAAAACAGGTTTGTTAGACAATAACAAAAGATGCAGGTAAAATGCGCATAATGATCATATCAGAGTGATTTCATGTCAACGGACATGACTTTTCAAACTGTCCCCCGCTCGAGCATCCCTGAATAAGATGAAATTTTATAGAGGTGTAGAGATGTCTTTGAAACTAACCTGATGCTAATTTTCAGCTTCCGAGAGCCGAATCCTGAGGATCTAGGATCTCCAAAATATAGTGGTCTAAAATGGCGGATCAGATTTGAGAGAAGAATTGCCATGTTGTGGTCAAGGTTATAAAAAATTTTATTACACTGGAAGCATGAAATTTGGGAGCTTAAAGTACATTAGGCTGTTTATTCGTTCTAGTATTATGAGAGTTAGAGCTCACAAGATTTTGAGTAGCACGTATATTAACTCGTGAAAAAACGCTCTTTTATACTGAAATCATAATTTTTCATACCGTTTAATTATGTAAGATGATTAGATCTCATGGTTTTCTGACATGAGTCGAAAACTACACCACGTAGAGCATAATTACAGCTCTTGCTCAAAATTATTGATTCAAGCGTTTTAGAATAATTGACCTAAAGCTGTGATTCTTTTTGTTTCAAATTATCAAATTTGAGACCCGTAATTAAAAAAGTTGATTAGTTGCCATGAGTTTCTAAACTGGACTTTAAGCTACACCACTCGGACTGTAACTACAACCGTGCCCTAAAGTTGTTGACCCGTCGCGAACAAAGTTATTGACCTCTAAACTTGGCCATTTTTAAAAAATCATCGACTTTGAGACCGTTTAACTACTAACGCCAAGACAAACGAAAGCTATTTTGTATTTTTCTTAGAACTATACTGTAGTGAGTAGTTAATCATATACTCATTTCCGAGGGCTACTCGCGGCTTTAGCACCTATCCGGGTCTAGACCAGGCAAAAAATGTAAAAAGAGTAGCAGTTTCAACTGACCTTTGCCCTCATGGCCATAAGTGAGCCACCAAAATATTTATGCTAGCATGTACCTAGTATCAAGTAGAATACACATTTAAAAGAATTGGCTTGGTTCACTCATTGCTTTGAAGCAATGCAATCATATATTTAGCTCTTTTTTTTTCACGCCCTTAAACTTTGACCCCTACTCAAGGACAAACAAATCAGTTTTTTAGAAAAAGAAACTTCACTTTTTCTTATCATAGTATCACTAACACATCCTGAAATTTTTACGAAAATTGAAGACATCAACAATCAAAGATGTCCAGCTAAAATTTAAAAAAAAATGACTCTTAATCATTCCGAAAGAACTGCTAATTCCAGAGCAAAGGATGTTAAAGTTCATTAGCTATTCCAGGAAATCAAATCTATTCCATAGTAAACTAGTATGTTGTGGCCATCACGAACTTTCTTCTATATATTTTTTTTCCTGATCCCTCCCCATGCTTGACGATGAAGCAATATTCCCAACAAAAACAAAATTACACATGCAAAAACTTGACGACTATCCCAATGTCTGAATTATTGCAAAAGCAAAGCAAAGAGCGAAAATTGAAAGTTATTTTAAAATCCTTGCTTGAATTAATTACAAATATTTTATTTGTTAACAAACATAAGATGGCAACAACAAATTTTAAATCATTGAGATAATATTTCCTATCATTTCCATACAATTAAAATCACGAGAAATACGCAGACGACAATCTATTACGATTTATCTGTCTTATTGTTGCATTAATAAAAATATTTTTATTCGCAAAAAAAAAAAAAAAATCAACACCTCTTGGAGCGATCGGCGTCAAAATTGAACCAAAGCCTGTTTACATATGGATTCACATATATTCCAAATGTCAACCAGAACATAGCATTACTTCTTGAGATAATGCACTCAAAATGGAAAAAAAGAACGGGTGATTGCGCTACCCCCTTTTTAGCTGTTGACACCAAAATAAAATCAGCTCTTATACCCACTAAGGGCTACTTGCCGATAATTTTTTCTTTCATTCCGTTCATTATTTCTTGAGATACAGCAGTCACAATTGACGACAAAAAACGTTCTATAACGCTCAACCCCCGTTTGAGTTATTGACACCAAAATTGAATCAGCACCTGTTCCTGTTAATGGCAACATATTGACCAAATTTTGTTTGATTCCGCCAGTTACTTCCCGAGGAATAGCAAGCACGCGCAACTCAAAAACAGTCCCATTGCTCCACCCCCCTTGGAGGAATTCGCGCCAAAAACTAATAGGCACAAGTTCACAAAGGGGCACATATGTGTACTAAATTTCGTTCGATTTCATGCGGTAGTTTTTGTTGTAGAGCAGCCACAAAAAACTGGTCACACACAGACGTGACACACATACATACACACACACACATACACACACACACACACACACACACACACACACACACAGACAGACAGACAGACATTTTCCAAAAATGGTCGAAATGGACTCAGCACACCTCAAAACATTCGAATCCGTCAAAATTCGAAACTCAAAAATTTGCACGAATCCAATACTTTCTTCTATATATTAGACTAGCAAAAATACCCGGCGTTGCCTGGGTCAGTAATAATTATTAGAAAAAATCGTTACTTGCTTTTGTTTTCTGTTTTAAGTGAAAGAATTTAAAACACATCTTTTTGACGTGATTAAAAATCGAGTTTCTTCCTTACCCATAAAACTAAAATAGCAATAAGTATAAAGAACAAAGTAGTATTGATTTAGAACCGAAAGCACTATATTTAAGCATATACAAATTTAAAAAACATGAAATTAATCTTCTCATGTTTAAAAAGATTAATCTGTTGATACTTTTTTTTTAACATGGAGTCTAAAACCTTCTCTGTATGGCTAATGAAGTACGAAGTGATTAAAAAAAAGTAGCTGCGCTCGTAATCCCCTTATACTTGCTTTAGTTATTTCGGGAAATTTCAATCATTGTGGCTCTTGGTGCGATTTTACCGAATTTGCGAAAGTCGTTTCGGGGTACCTTCGATGATACTCCCCCATTCTTTCCTTACTTTGTAAAACGATATGATATTAATTTTCGTTACAGAGATATCGTCGCCAGATGCTGAGATATTTTTGGTCACCATAAAATGGCGCTAAACAGTTTCATCCGAAATGTTACCAAAATGAGCAATAAAATTTGGTGATTGTTTGAAATTGTGCAAAAAGGAAAATTAATGGAAGTTTTTGTGCTGTTTATGGATTTGCCTAATTTAGTTGCTGGATTATTTAACACAGTAAAAAAAGTCTTTTGAAAATTCTTTGATTGGCGATATTTTGTTTACATGGTGAAAGCTGAGAAACATTATGACGTAGTCTTCGGCTTCAAAAACAGCAACGTTGAAAAAACTGCCAAATGCATCAGCTACGGAAATCTTTCTGCAAAAATTTTGGCGATCTGCTGGTTGTTTGGATAATGAATAAGTGTTCAATCAGCATAAATAATAATAAAAACCATTAATTACATTAAAGTTCCGTTTAAATGGAAAATCATCAGCCAAATCATGTATTATTTGCCAATCTTGTTCAAAAATCTTACTTCAAGATTTGACTTGAGAAAAGCCTTGAACAATCACAAAAAGCAAAGAAAGTCAACAATACAACAATTGTCGCTATCGACAGGGAGTTGAGATGATACACTAAATACTGTATTGAGTTGAGGAAAGCCTTCGAACATGGATCTAAAAAGCTCATCACTCGTTTTTTATTCTACTTCGAAATTTCGAACAGGTGCCATCTTCAGCAGAAAAATCAGAGCTTTCGATGGACATGTAATGTAAATATGTGCAAGAATTTTTTCATCCCAATATTAGAGAATTTATACAAAAATTGTGTTTTATTGCCCCCCTAAGGGGGTTTTGCCCCCCATAACGGGGCGAAAACTACCCTATGTGTTATTCTGATGCATAAGCTATATTATTGTAAAGTTTCATCAAAATCCGTTCAGTAGTTTTTGCGTGAAAGAGTAACAAACATCCATACATCCAAACTTTCGCATATATAATATTAGTAAGATATAGAAGAAAGTAAAAACATTTAAGTTTATTAATGGTTCGTAGGAATCAACCTATTTTTGGGCAACGGGCATTAAATTTTATAAGTAATTCCGAGGCGCCAACTTGTTCCAGTTCAATGGACATTAAAATTTATTTAGTGATTCAAGGAATCAACTTATTCCGGAAAACATGAGTTGGTGTTTATTATTGTTTCCGGGGACTCATCTTATTCCTAAGCAACAGTAATTGCAGTTCATTAGTGATTCCGGGAAAGCAAATATTTTCAGCACATTGTTCTGAGAAATAAGCATTGGGATGAAATAAAAGTTGGAATCACGTTGAACAAATTTGAGATGCCAATAAAAAAAAGAAAAACAATAAAGTCCTCGAGTTGAAAAGATTAAAAAACAGGTTAGCTTTTGCGACTGTCTTATTTTTTCCTTTTATACTTCAATTAATGTAATGAGGTCGTTTTATACATTATCTGTGCTATATAAACTTTTACATCTGTAGAAAATAAAGGTTTTAAACAATTATCTTAAAGGAATAAATTTCCCTTTCTGAACAACTATGCAGTTTAGAGTTGTTGTTTATCGTACAATAAAATCAGCTTGCTTCTCATACATGAAGGACGAATACAATCCTTGTTAAGTGATGAAGAAGGACACAATTTGTTTCAGAGAAGAATCTGAATTTTAAAGCTATACTAATATTATTAAGAGAGAGGAGGATTTTTGTGTGTTTATATGTTCGAGGTAATCTTTGAAACCACTGCAGGTATTTGAACAATTATTTCTTTATACGAAAGGTGCATTCTTACTGAGTGACATAGGCTATAAATTATGCATATATGTACTTATACTAATTTTTTAAACCAATAGTTTGTCCTCGCTACCAGTTTATGTTTCGTACTGATCTATTCTTATATACGTAAACACCAGCACTGATTGTCTTGCACTTGCAATGTCAAATTTATTAAAGAATCCCTTTGAACTGAATGCAAAGGGGTAGAAGCAAGTGAAAAAAAATCACTGTGGCGGGCCAAAACCTTTCAATGTATTTGAGGCTGCAGAGGCTAAGGTTTATAGCATTCTGTTAGCATTGGACATTGCGAACCAATTAAAATCGCAGAATATTAAAGCATCGAAATTTATTCAAATTAATTATAACTGGGATTCCCTTCGAGCAAATTAGTTTTTGAATTCAAGTGGAGCAAATAGACGATATTAATTAATGCTTCTAAAATTTGGAATTTTGCATGCATTTTGGGCTATTCTTTGAGGTTTTTTTATTGAAACTAAAATGCACAGTAAAATCTACAATAATATTATATATATAGAGCGGTTTTTGTATGTTTATATGTTTCGGAAAAGATCAACCTACTGAACTTTGTACCTAGTGAATGAGTACGTTTCCAATCACGCAACAAAATTAGCAACCGATCGGCGACTCGCCTATGATACTAGAACGCAAATTAATGTTTATCGGCATACCATTGGGCCATTTCGAAAGCGTTTTTAAAAGATCTGCCCCATAATGAATTACGGATGTTCGAAGAGCTACTGTTTCAATATAGGAGCTATATATTCTAAAAGAACTAAAAGATTAAAACAACATTGAGAGAGGTGTCATTTTTGCATTTACCGGTGACTCATACCGTTAACTATTCCTGTGGTTCCCTTGATAAACGCGTTCAGATATACTTTAAGCCTGTTTAAAGTCGTCTCTTTTTAGGAACTCTGTACGATCTCGGTATCTAAGAACACTTTTAAGAGCCCATATTCATTGTATTAAAATTAAAGAAGGTATTCCTATAATTTCGTTATGAAACTTATATTTGTCTTATGTATGCAATGGAACTGGACCCCAAGTAAAATCAAGATGGACTAATATGATTTACCGTATTATTCTTACTAGACCAGCAGCAGGTCAGTAAGGAATATTTCTCAAAATCCCATAGCCCTTGCACATTTCCTTTCCAATATAAGTAATTGCAATTTCTAATCAAAGTTTTCTTATGACATCACCGTCATCAAAAATGAAGGTCAAACAAACAACGATACATATGGGAAGATTATATTGTTCATGGGAAAGTAAAGGTTGATCTCTCTTGATTAGGAAATGTCAATCAATTTGTTTCAAAAACTCATAAAAAGGAAACAAAAAACGTAATATACCATGATATTTTAAAGAAAAAAAATTTGCATAATATTTATTTAATACAGATATTTTTTTTAAGTTCGGGACGGGCCACTAGTATTCAAATAAAGTAAACAAGAAGTTCCGTCCGTAACTAAAGGAACATACTTTCCCTGAAAAGATATAGCTTTTCTAGCATTCGATCAATACTTAGTTAGCTAAGATTGCAAATTATGTCAAACAGGGCCGTGAACAGGGTGGGGGACCGTCGGGACAAATCCTCCCCAAAAATTATTGTACATACTTTTTCGAATTTAATTTCATTAATACTTCCGTTTAATTAGTCAGTGCAACCTTTTTCGATAAAGTTTATTTCATATACGTTTTTATCGTATACGTTTTATTCTGTCTATTCGTTTTTATCATCATTTGCAATTTTTATCTATTCAAATGCTCTCTTACTCAACCTGAAAGTTTAAATCTTTAACCAGCCACCTGCATAAATAAAACAATCGGAATCTGATTTAAGTTTTTTTTTAAAATCAATTTAAACAAAAATCAAAAAAGTCCTATCATTTGACACCTTGGTCTATCACAGACTGTTAATGCCTCTTATCACGAATAACATTCTTAAAAGATGGAAAGAGAAGACGTCTTTAAAACATCACATTTTTAAAACTTCGGTAAGAGTCGTAACACATATGCATGATCAAAACTATCATTTTTAATCCAACCATAATTTTGATTAAATGCTTGGTTTGATAGATTCTAATAAAACTAATGCATAAAGGAATTATTTATATTTTGGGGCAAAAAAATTTATCAACTAGTAAATGCATTTGTAGTCCTTAATAATATTTTGAAGTGGCGATTGTAGATTACTTTTTTAATGCCACTATTTTCATTTATTCGCTCGAAAGTTATTCTAAAAGCCCTCATCGCATGCATTTGTAAATGTACACTTGTAATAAACATTATGTGACATATTACAGACCGTATAATTGTACGCAGTTGCCTTATTTTGTTGAGTCGTAGTCTTCAGATAGTGATTGAGATAAAGATATTTAGTTTTAAAATATCATTTCTCACTGTAACATTAATTAATTATGAAATATTAATGAACGAATTAGTTAAAGAAAATTATTATTTGATACTAATTTTCTAATTACACTTCAGTTTGATTTTTTCAAACAGCATTATAAACATAATTTTTAAACTCTATTTTCCCCCTGGATTACATATCTGGAGCTACCTCTGACTCCGCCCATGTCCCTCCCCGAAAAAATATCCTGGCTACGGCCATGATGTCAAACATATTTTTTTTTTTTTTTTTTTTTTTTTTTTACGTTTTAAAGCTGCTTTCTAAAAAACAAAATCTGAATTTCCCATCTTACGAAAGATATATGAAAAAAAATAAACAAGCAAATTAGCAGAATCTTGTAACCAATGTAAAAGCAATGAAAAGCAATGATAAATATTTGTTTTCCTATAAAAAATTTTTTTTATTGTTTCCAAATAGGTAATAATAACAATAACAATGATTAAGAATAAGCAACACATTCAAATAAAGACTTTATTTATAAAAAAAATATCACTTGCAATTCGTTTTTTAGGGTAAAAATAAAGCGAAACGGATTATATTTTTACCCTTTTTCAGAAATGAAAAAAAAATTGAATAAGTAAGCTTTAGAAAATAAATGAACAAATAAGCATAAATACCTCTTCAATAAATAATTTGTGGCAACGGCCTAAACTCAGAGAAACAGCGCATGCAAATCTGGCAAAGTTTATTTAAAAGGCTCCAGCTGAGTTGGCTAGCGCGCGGTATCTGGATTGATGTGTTATGTGTAAATGTTAGATTATTCCGAGATGGAACTGATTAATTTATATTTATTTCTTTTAATGGTAATGTGTTTTGTTGCAATTTACAATAAATGTTCGCTTTTAACAACTGGATTACCCGTCTCTACATTGGTGACCTGAACACGCAGTTATCAGTTGGTAGCGAAATGATTTCAAGAAAGAATGGGTCGCAGCAATTCACCGGAAGGTAATTTATTTCGACGAAAAACTTCAATTTTTTTCAACTGTCTTGCTTTTCTGTGCATGTGTCCTTTGAGGTTCTTGAGTGTAGCATTGTACCTAAGCTATTAGTTGTTTCATGTTAGTATGGAAACAAAAAAGAATTTAAATTTGACTCAAAAGGAAGTAAGCGCTGAAAACTTAAGTTGCAATAGGGTTTCTGTAAAAGTACCTAATTTTGGCCTAATAACGCGAAGTTATTTTTTGTACAACTTGAAGCTAGTTTTAGGTTAGCTGGCGTTACGGTTGAACAAACCAAATTCGATCATTTGGTTGCGTCGCTAGATGCAGAAACTTTGTCTCATGCTACCGATATTTTATGTCAGCCGCCAGAAAAACCATACACCGCACTTAAAGAAAGATTGTTAGCGGAGTTCGAATTTTCTCAGAGTCGTAAAGTAAAGACATTAATTGAAGACTTAGAATTAGGTGACAAATCTCCATCTATGTTATTACGAAAAATGAAAGAATTAAGTGAGAGTCATGTAGATGATGGTTTTTTAAAAAATATTTGGCTTCGTAGGTTACCGGTACCAGTGCAAACAATTTTAGCGGTCAGTTCTGAAAATTTAGAAAAGTTAGCGGAAATGGCAGACAAGATTTGCGAATATACTGGGTTGGTTGTAAACTCAATTGATAAGCAAACTTTTAAATACCAAACTGCTAGTACTGAAATTCAGTTGGAACAATTGCAACTGAAAGTCGACGAACTTACTAAAATTGTAAAAACGCGCAGTCGCTCAAGGTCTCCAAATCGATCTCAGGGCCGTAAACAATTTAATTTGAGAGCTGAAAAGCGGAATAATTGGTTATGTTGGTATCATTTTAAATTTAAAGACAAAGCTACCAAATGTGTAAAACCATGCGCTTTTGAAGCGAAATTTTCAAATTTTTCAAAATCGTCGGAAGTTTCTATGACTTTTACTAGAAAAGGATTTAGTCGCAGACTGTATATCACTGATATTTTAACTCAAACGAGCTATCTAATTGACACAGGTAGTGATGTTTCTTGTTACCCAAAATCCTTTTTGAATTTAGACAGCGGAAAAAAAGAATTCACTTTGTACGCTGCAAATGGATCTGGGATTAATACTTACGGTACTAAGTTATTAAATTTAGATTTCGGGTTAGGACGCAGATTGAGATGGCCGTTTATCATAGCTGACGTTACAAAGCCTATAATAGGGGCGGATTTTTTGCAGCATTTTGAATTGCTAGTCGATTTAAAGAAAAGGCGTATTTTAGATCCGGTGACTAAATTTAGTGCAAGCGGTCGATCGATATTTTGCGAGGTTCCGAATGTGAAAACAATTTATGGGAATTCTGAATATCAAGAATTGTTAAAGAAATATATTGAGATTACACAACTTAATGTTCTTTCACAAACGGTAATGAAACATAATACAGTTAATTTCATTCCGACTGAGGGACCCCCTGTTTCAGCTAAAGCGCGTCGGTTACACCCAACGCAACTTCAAATAGCTAAACAGGAATTTGAATATATGCTTGACAAAGGGATTTGTAGACCGTCAAAAAGTAATTGGGCTAGTCCTTTGCATATGGTCCCAAAAGGCGAGTATGACTGGAGACCAACTGGCGATTACAGAGCACTAAATCGTATAACAGTTCAGGACAAATATCCAATTCCTCACATTCAAGATTGTGTTAGCATTTTACACGGGAAGAAAATATTCTCGAAAGTTGACTTAATAAGGGCGTATCACCAGATTCCTGTGAACCCCCCTGATATTCCGAAAACGGCTATAATAACACCTTTTGGGTTATATGAATTTCCGTTTCTAAACTTCGGGTTATGTTCAGCAGCACAAACATTTCAACGCTTTTTGGATGAGGTTTTGAGAGGGTTGAATTTCTGTTTTCCATACCTGGATGACATTTTAATCGCGAGTGAAAATCACCAGCAGCATAAAAAGCATTTAGAAGAAATTTTTAAACGTTTCCTTAACTACGGGATCGTTATAAACGAATCAAAATGTGAATTTGGGAAAGAAACTATAATTTTTTTAGGACATATGATAAACAGTAAGGGGTGTATGCCAGATCCAAAAAAGGTGAAGGCAGTGGTAGAGTTCCCTAAACCCAAAACTATTTCTGAACTTAGACGTTTTTTGGGTATGGTAAACTATTATCATCGCTTTATTCCAGATATCGCCGTGATTTTAGCGCCACTTCATAAGTTTTTAATTAAAGCAAAAAAACGAGATAAGAGGGAAATTCCGTGGGATACTGCTTCAGAAACAAGCTTTGAAAAAAGTAAAAGTGCTTTAGCGGAAGCGACTTTGCTTTATCACCCTTCTACTGATGCAGAACTTGCTTTAACAACTGATTGCAGTGATTTTGCGATGGGTGGGGTATTGCATGAATTATCCCCCGAAGGTCCCAAGCCTTTAGGTTTTTTTTCAAAGAAACTATCGGCTACTCAATGTAAATATTCAACTTATGATAGAGAATTGTTGGCAGCATATAGTGCAATTCAGTATTTTCGATACATGTTAGAGGCAAGGAAATTTATTTTGTATGTAGACCACAAACCTCTAACTTTCGCATTTCGGCGGAAACATGAAAAATCCTCCCCCCGAACTATCCGTCAGTTGGATTTCATATCTCAATTTACTACGGATATCAGATATTTACCTGGTAAGGGAAATTTGGTTGCGGACAGCCTATCGCGAATATCGGAGATCACATTTTCATCTCTAGATGATATAGAAATGTGGGAAAAATCACAATCTGAGGATGAAGAACTTCAGGACGTTTTAGAGGGACGAATTAAGTACAGTGGTAAATTAGCTAAAGTTCCTATGCCTGGTACCGATAAATCTCTATATTGTGATAAATCAGGAAATTATAATAGATACTTTGTTCCGCAGATTCTAAGGCGTAAAATTTTTGATACAATGCACGGTTTGTCTCACCCCGGCATACGTGCTACAAAACGTCTTATCGATAGCAAATATGTCTGGCCAAAATATAAACAAAGATATAACTGCTTGGTGCAGAGCTTGTGTTCCGTGTCAGCAGACTAAAGTACATTTGCATACTAAATCCCCGTTAGTTCAATTTTTAGTTCCGGATGAGAGATTTTCTCATATTCATTTAGACATAATAGGTCCACTAACACAAGTTCAAAATTTTAAGTATTGCTTGACTATAGTGGATAGATTTACGCGGTGGCCTGAAGTTGTGCCAATTACTGATATAACAGCAGAAACGGTAGCTCGTGCTTTCGTACAATCATGGGTTTCTCGATTTGGTACTCCGCAAAGGATAACATGTGACAGGGGCAGACAGTTTGAATCTGAACTTTTTACGAGTCTATCAAAGATGTTTGGCATAAAATTAGCAAGGACATCGCCGTACAGACCCCAAAGTAACGGTCTGGTGGAAAGATTGCACCGACCATTCAAGCAAGCTTTGATGTGTTACAAATCCGATTGGTTTGAAGCACTTCCATTAGTGCTGTTGGGACTCAGATCTACGTTACGTGAAGACCTTGGCGCGTCCGCGGCACAGCTGACTTATGGGTCAACTCTACGGTTACCTGGACAGTTGTATGAAGAAAAAACTTTATCTAATATGCCTGACTACGTTGCACGTCTTCAAAGACTGATTAGCTCGCTAAGTCCATCTACTCCTATTCGGCATGGTCAACAACGGATTTATATCCCTAAAGATCTGCAAAACTGTACACATGTTTTTGTGCGCTTAGATGCTGTAAAAAAGTCATTGCAGCCGCCATACGAAGGGCCTTATGAGGTCCTAAAGAGAATGGACAAGAACTTTTTGATTTCGGTGAACGACAAGGAAAAGATCGTTCACATCGATCGCTTAAAACCAGCATTTTTAATTGCTGGAGATTCCAATCCAGGGACTCCTGGAGTTACAACAAAGTTTGGCCGCAAAGTACGTTTTCGTCTCCCAATGGTCTTGTGAGACTGGTGAGGGAGTCTGTGGCAACGGCCTAAACTCAGAGAAACAGCGCATGCAAATCTGGCAAAGTTTATTTAAAAGGCTCCAGCTGAGTTGGCTAGCGCGCGGTATCTGGATTGATGTGTTATGTGTAAATGTTAGATTATTCCGAGATGGAACTGATTAATTTATATTTATTTCTTTTAATGGTAATGTGTTTTGTTGCAATTTACAATAAATGTTCGCTTTTAACAACTGGATTACCCGTCTCTACAAATTTTTGTTAAAAAATTAAGTCGTTTGCAGTTTCTGTCCTGTTAAAAATAAAGCATTGTAAGTTTTCATTTAATGAATTAAACTTTAGTATGAAAATTAAAACAAATCATATTAAAACTTACTGTTTAACAGTGAAAACATTTTCTCTTTAAATTCATCTCATTTTGATTCAGTCATGTATTTATATAATACTTCCGTCAATATTAAATCTATCACAGACGGTACTTCGATTTTTAAGAAAAATTATTTTCCTATTTCTTGAAACCAAACACCAAAAATTTATTCATAATCTTCAAAATGTTCATATGTGCAATTAATATGTTAAGGTTTTATAGTTATTATCTTATATAATTAAAAACTGAGCGTATGTATCTATGTATTTATGTCCAAGTAACTTCTCCCGAACGCCAATGAACTGACCATGGAGCCAGGTATCGATGGATTTGTAATCTTCCCGTCTTCATGTTTGGCTATTTAACATAATGCTCCGATAATAATTGGCGGAGATATCAATTAAAAACTATTAGTTATGACTCTTAGGTTTTTAAATAAAATCTCTATTTTTCCTCCATTCAAATTGTTATTCAGTGCTTCAACTCAACCTTCCGTAACAATGCTTTTATTAAAATTTGTATCGTGAAGAAAATCATTAAATGAAAGCTCTGTTGCCTTTTTTTTTCTTGATTATAAATAAATAAAATTTTGGTTTTTGTTTTGAGGCTTTTACTGCATTAGGAGTATTTAAAATGCTTACTTTTTGGTTATTTTTCCTCAATCTGCCACAAAATTTTACTGTTTTTTTTTTTTTTTTTTTTGGTTCAAGCTTGATTGTTGAACACGCGTCACTAGACATTACTATTATTTTCGGGGTGCACAGTGCAAAGCCGGGCGACGCAGCTAGTAAACAATATTTTTTGTCACAAATAACGTAGCAGTATTGCCGTTAAAGCCTCAAAAAAGAAATTTCTTATGAAAAACCTGCTGCAAAAGAAGGAAATACCCCCTTTTGTAGATTCTTCTCCAAAATTTCCCCAACTGCCATGGAAGAAAGGGCTTATGCAATGTAAAAATCTATTTTTATCTATTTCCAATAAGGCTGCTTCTTTTGTCATGCGGGGAACTCACATATCGAAAAAATATACATCCTCTATTAGAAGTCGATGCATTTGTAACAATTTACTAGTATTTCTACAAAAATCATTACCTATTTTTGTTTGAATCCATGTATTACTTCTTGAAATATAGAAGCCACGAGTAGAGCTAAAACCTTTCTATCGTATCATACTTTATTAAACAATTGGTACAAAATACTCACCATTACAAATTTTTATTAATATATATGTATGTACAAAACTCCGTTTATTTTAAGCACTGCATCCATATGTGGGGCAGCCACAAAAAAGTGTTTTCATGTACTGCACTGCCGCGGGCAAGTAAATGGTAGTAACTGCAGAAATGAGTATTCCAGATATTTAACAAAAAACGCATTCAATACTAACATAGGGAAATGTTGGAATCGGACCTTTTGCTTTCCAGCGGAAACCAAAGAAGCAAGTTTGTACATTATAGCTCACGTATAATAGATGACAAAAATGCAAAGATATAAAAAATGAAAAATTTGCAGTTACAGTTTAACCACGGATTGTATGGAATTGGCAAACGTCCAGTTAAGACGAGTCTATCTGAATGTGGGGGAAAAGTAAAAATTTTGATGCGCGTGTTTCACTCATTGGAGTGACTCTGCTTAATTTAGAGGCTAATATACTACATCTGCAAAAGCTGGCATCCCTGAAAACTAATAGATGCGTTCATTTCCGCCTATAAACCGGATGTTTGCCTTTCCATGCAATGCATGGCCACGCAGTACTGTCCTTTACCTTCCCGCAGCAGTATACAGACATCAACTCCAGTTCAAAAGCTGGTCAAAATAGGTTCAGTATTCTTTAAATTGAATAAATTTGCATTGAAAATTGAAACCTTTCACACATCTAATACTTCAATTCTCCTATTTAGATAAAAAAAGAAAGTTATGTTAAAAAGTATTTGTGCTCTTGTATGCGCGGAAAAAAGTTTTTTAGCAATTTGATCGATAAAGAGGGTAATGTAAAGCTGTCACTTTGTATAAAGAACAGAGTAATCATTTCTAAGTGTTACCGATACGATAATAGAAAACTTAAAACTGAAGAAAGTCTTAAAAATTCTGAAATGTATTACAGTTTTATGAACTACACTGCCGTGGACACTAGACAGGAAAACTGCAATATCGACAGAAATGAGTTTTCGAGATATTTCAAGAAACACATTTTGGATTCAATACTACCAATAGGGAAACGTTGGAATTGAAACATTTTTTCGCGCTTTTTTTTTTCTCCAGCGGAGGCCAAATAAGCAAGCTTTTACAATAAAGCTAACGTGCAATATATGACAAAAAATGGAAAGTAGGAAAGTTAGTCGTCACTCACCAACAGTTAAGTTTCTCACAGTTGCTTGGAAACAAGCGGAACTCTCAGAATGTCTTCGATATGTTATTGTGCGTTTACAACGAAATGGCACTTCGGCCCGCCTTCTCGAATTCGTTCAGTTTAGTGCGATGCTGATCAGGAGATCCCCGTGCTTGTAAATTATTACAACCAGACAGTTTTAAACTTTGGCACGTATTTAAATGCGCGAAAAAGTCTTACAAGTTACCCTTCCCAAGTGTGAATCTCCGATTGAAATAAAACTTTGCACATCGATAGAACACTTAAAAATATCGAACCCATGTTTTTTTTTAGCAACAAACAAATTCAACGGCATGAAATTTACCCCTAAATATTCGATAGTTGGGAATTAGGGGGTAAAACATATTATTTTGTGTCAAATTTTAATTGGAAAAATTCAAAAAATGATTGAGAATTTGAAAAAACTAAACAAACTAAAGTTGACTTGTTTCAGGATTTTTTGAAAATATTTTTAATAGGGGTAAACCATCCTTCGCAATATTACCCCGTCGCGGCAAATGACCTTAAAGCATAAATCTACCGTGAAGAAATCATTCGTAAAAACTCACATTTTTCATTTTTTCCGAACATTTCAGTTTTTTTACTGACTTGATTTCAAACAATTTATAAAATATAAATCTTAAAATTGGCAGGATTACTTCAATGTTTCTTTCATGCCTAATTTTACTGAAATCGGAAATCATGAGATCAAGAAGGTGATTTTTCTGCCATGGAATTGCTCATAGGTAACTATTCGCGCGATGAGATAAAATTGCTACCCTATAGTGCACTGTTAAAACCAGGGGTTCCAGACGAGAGAATATATTCCCCCTAAGGTGAAGGCATGGTACCGAAGGGTGCCATACTAGCCAGGAAACGCAGCAGGGGTGCAAAAACAGCAGGCAATCGCAGAATGAATCGTTACGCATGCGCGTTGACTTCGACATTCATTCAACCACTTCAATATGGCGGACGCAGGATAAGTAGCTCGATGTTACGTTCACATTGAATTAAGTAAAATATTGGATTAAAACTCTTCTAGGAATAAAAGTTTCGAGGATTCATCTCCAAAATAACAAGTAAGTACAGCTTTTGATCACTTTGTAGCTTTCAGGGCTTTCAAACATAGTTAAAAGTGTTTTTAAAAGTACGTTTACTGGTTTTTATTGTTTAACGGTTACTGTAGTGCTATCTCCAACATTCAAACCGATACTAAAAATATCTATCATTATTTTCTTGAGTACTCGATAAGCAACGTTTAACCACCACATTATTGACCACAGTAAGATGTAATCAACAAGTGAGATGAAATAATGAAAAAAAAAAATGATTCTTGTGCTTCTTAGATTATAAAACAGAATAGCAAGCGGGAAAAAATGAACTAAAAAATAAAACTCGCTCCGTCTAGTGTTTTTTTTTTTTTTCATTCAAGTGTTTGAATCATTTCCTGTTAGCGGTTATCTAATTGGTGTTATTTTGTGAAGCCGATAATATAGCGTTAGAAATCTCTTTTGGTTTTTAAAAGTGGCGAAAAACTTCTAGTCTTTTAATTTAAATATATTTGTAACAGCTCTTTGATACCAAGTAAAGGGGGTGGATATTTAGTGTTTTATTTATTTTTAATATTACTGAAAAAAAATCATCAATAAGCAGAATTTTTGACACGTTTTTAACGACCCCAGAGTTGTTATTTTCATTATTATTATTTATTTTATTAATTTAAAGAAAAGAATAAAAATTTCACTGGTCCGTAATTCTTTTCATTTGCTTTTATCTGTCGTGGGTCAAAAGAGGATGAGAAACACTGAGTTAGAGCACGATCAGATGAATTAAAGCAACGCTTCTTAACTATGTTGAAAGCTCTGAAATATGATCAAATGCTGTAATTACAAGTTTTAATCTTTTCCAGTGCTTAATTCAATGTGAAAAATGTCTAAAACGTAGAATATCATGAATCAAAACTAGATATATGTAAAAAAAAATAACAACTACACAACTGTATTCAAAAACACACACAATACAGAAGAGGGGGGAGTAGGATCTACAGTAGAAATTAGTAAGGGTGCCATTTTTCTCTCAGAAGGTTCTTTCTGGTCACCCCAGCTGCCTATCTTTTAGAAGGTGCCTGTTTTTCACCCAAAAAAGAGGTGCCATTTCGGCTCCATATTGGGTGTCGCTGGTGAACAAGCTTTTCACCCCTGAAAGGTACCAAACGCAACCTGTAGTTTTAACAGTGTGGGTGAATCCTAAAATGGTTTACCCCTATAAATACTGTTTTCAGAAAATTTCTGAAACATGACATTAGTTTGTTTAGTATTTTCAAATAGTCAATCTTGATTTGATTTTTTGTGGTTAAAAATTAAAATAAAAGAAGATAATGTACACTCGAATTTCCAACTATCCAATATTTAGGGGTTGCCGCAGTGGCGTAGGTAGGGAGGGGCGGAGGGGGCAGTCCGCCTCGGGCGGCACTTTTTGAGGGGCGGCAATTTCACAATTTTGATGCGTAAAAACTTAACGCGTTTTCCCAAAATAAAGAAATTATGCTTTTGATCTAATACAGGAGGCAAAAAAAAAAGTATTCGAATTGTAAGGTTTTGATACGACTATGATAATAAAATTACTCTAACACAAAACGTGTGTTTTTCTGGTGAACACCTCAGTACTATTGTTTGTTTTTTCTCTTCTTGCGTCTGAAGCTGAAGACTGGGAGGTGGTAGTGTTTAAGTCAAGGGGGGGGTAGTAGTGGTTAAGTCAAGGGACCATGTTTTTCTTTTTTTTTTTTTTGTTCAAGTTAACTATTGGAAAGAAAGTTCCTTGGAACCACCTTTAAAAAAAAACGCTTTTTTGCTTGAAGAAAAGTAACAACAAAAGTAAAAGGAAAGAGGTCTAAAATGCTGGGCGATTTCTGTCTCACTTTCATGATCTGTTTCAACATTTGCTTTGATTGGTCATCGTCTACAAAATTTTCACTAAGACAAAATCAATTTTATGTTCATTTTATAAAAACACTTATTCACAACTAAAATAATAATTGCTTGTATTACTGTTTTATATCAATAAATTCCTTTAAACATTGAGTTTCACATTTATTCATTAATTTTAAGGAAAGACTTTTAATCAGTAAAATGATGTCGAAGCAAAGCCTTTCACATTTACATCAAAAGTAATGATTTTTGATGCACAGCTTTTTCTTCTCATGAATCAGAGTATGGTTAATCTAATGTAAAGGGCCTCTTTATCTTATCGTCCTCTACCAAAACTAGGGAAGAGGAGAGTGTGAGTCTTGCTGGTACTGTGGGTGGCAACTTCTGAGTTTGTCAACATCGTTTCACTCAAGCACAGATCCAAAAGGGAGTTATAAAACTCCTTTTGAGAAAGCAAATTGACCCTTAACTTGCATTTCCAAAACTTTAACTTATCAAAACTTCCCCGACCTTTACGCGTCTTCCTGCTGTCACAATGCCCAAAATGCAGGACTTTAATTTTGAAAAATTTCCGAAAGAGAGCCACTTACCGTCCCTTTCTCCCTTAACTTGGCCAAACATAGCCTAAAACAGCGTTTTTGAGAGCTCCATTTTCAATCACCCCCCCCCCAACTCTTTTCGATGTTTAACGTTGCCAAAGATAGCTATAAAATGTGCTTTTAGGCTGAAGAATTTTGACGCACCAAAGACAGCTTAAAATTGCGTTGTTAAACCCTAAATAAATGTCACATTTTTCGGGCGGAACAACTGAACCTTCCTATCCCCTAAAGTCACTAAACAGCCCAAAAGTGCACTTTTAGGCCTTAAAACATTTCCAAGGGATTACGCCCACCCCATTCCTTCACACCCAATCCCTTCATCTTTTAGTTTAATATTGAGTTTTTTAAACTTCAATACCAACAAATTTCTGAGGGCGGTCATGCCTGACCCTTCTTGTAGCGTGATTAACGATAGTCTAAAATGTGTTTTTCGGACATCAACTTCAAACTTTAAAATAACCATCTCATCCAATGTCCCCAAAAATACCTTAAAATTACGTTTCTGAAACTTCAATTTCAGAAAAATTCTAAGGTAGAGACCCCAAATGTGCACGAAATTATCTAACGTCATCACAGTTGGTTCCAAATTCGGTTTTTAAAAATTTCTGAGAGAATGTCCGCGAAGCCTTTTTTCCTCAGTGATAAAGAGCTTAAAATGAGCAACAGTTTCGAAAAGGATTTCGGGTGGGAAACCCCTTCCGAACTCTCATTGTTGTCCGTCAAACAACGGTTCAAGTCGCGTTTTTAGGACGTCATTTTAAAAAGGTTTCAAGGAGAGACGAGAGAAACATCTGATTTCCCAAGATTTCTGGAAACGTTTGGAAATGTACGCCACCAAAGATATCCTACAATTTTGTTTTTGATACTTCGGCATCGGAAAATTTCCAGAGAATTCCCGATATTTAGAGAGTAAACTATTGAATCACATTCAAAATACCAATAATGGGAAAATAATATTAAATTGGTGTAGAAGGAAGTCATGTGATGCACACATCAGCTCGTTTTCTTTTACTTATGCTATCAATTTCAGTGACTAAAGTAGTATGGGGTTGTAGACTGAAGGAAACAACCCCATAAAGCCACGCCGGTGCATGATTGGTATCAAAGCAAGCAGCCTGGTGGCTCTCTTACACGGGACTACTGCAGACGGGACCAAACTGCTCTCACCCGTCTCTTTAGTACATTTATCAACAATAAATTTTGTCAATGGTGTTAAACAGTTCGAACTTTGCGCTAAGTGTTCATCTACACAGGCCTCTCCTACCCACATTTTATCCTGTTTGGGGATCACCAGACGAGACCTGTTTGGTGATCCTTTACTGGTCTTGTACTTCCTCAGTGTGAACGGATTGATAGACTTGATCTAGCTCTGCGGATCTCTCTCGGGGATGAGAAACAACAACAAACATCCCCACTGTTGTCATCAATCATAATATGCTCATTTTATCATTGAGAAGTTTCCATTTGTCTTTTGGAAACCAGTTTCTAACCATTTAGCTCCAAATTTGATGCAATCATTTTCAATACGGAGTGAAGATGATTAGCTATTTCGGAATTTTCCAGAACATAGTTTTGAATTGATAATATTAAACAGAATAATGGGCCACATTGATCAGCATCGCAAGCCATATGAGGCCCATGGGCAGTAGGTTGGGCACCACTTTTGTAGGAGAATTTTTTCAAACATTACCAATCTGACACTGAGTTTTGAGTCTCATATTTGGCTGAAAATTTCGTAGATGCACAATGGTCGCAATTTTAAGACAATGCTTCGTTTGCATCCTATTTCTTTCATTTTGTATTGAAGTTCTTCTTTTATAGATCAAAACGAAATACATGGTGATTATAAAATCTTGCACAAGTACGGAAAACATTTTTACATATGCATTTTTTTTTTAACTTTGATCTTTATATCACGAAGTTTTTTCACCCAGTGATACTAAAATCATGTTGGTGGTGCTAGCAGCGAAAACTGAAAATGGCGCCAAGAAAGAAAAAATTCCCAGGAACGCCGCGAGTGGTTGCTTCGGGGGTACATATACTGCCCCCATATACAAAATATATAGTCAAAATATGGCAGTTTGTATCAATGTAAGAACTGTTATGACTAAGCCCTCGCTATCCGGAAAGTTAGTTCTGGCTGCGCTAGTACCTGATGCAAAATTGAAAACCGCTCAAATTTTCTCAGAACAGTTGTATACATAGATATATATTAACGTTGTGAAAAATGTTTTGCGATGAGGATCAAAATAAAAAAAGAAGCACGCAAAGTAGTTGTTATACTGAATTTTCTTTACCAACGCTAATGTATTAGCCCTAAATAATTTGTAGTTTAAAAAATGAGATATTTTTAACATAATTGTGAACTGTTAACGCGCATTTGAAGATTTCACGAAAGAGATTTTGGTTAAATGGAGTATAAGAGCTTTTCGTTTAATGCATTTAAAATTTAATAAAAAAAACAGCTAACCAAACTATTTATTCATTACAACTAACATTTTCGAAACAGAATTTCATTTTAAAACTATTTTGCTGTCGAGCACTCTGTTTATCTCTTTATTGCTTTCCTAGGAAGTATTATTTCCGTTTACTTTTCGGGATTTAAAACAATTTTTAATAGGATTTGAAGAAAAGGTAATGCATTTTTAAGTGACAGACAAGGAATTCGGCTTAGTTATTGATTTTTAAAATGAGAAAAACACGTCTTTCAACGAGAAAATTCCCAGATGACTTAAGAAAAACATATTTAGAGGGACTTTCTATGCAAATTGAATTTTATGCCAATTTATTTTAACTATAAATTTCAAAAGCACTTATACTTGGAAAACGTGGGCTGAAAAATACGGTTATTGCAAAATCTGTCACTTGAGTAAAATTTAGGCTTCTCTTTCACAGAAAATCTGCTTCAGAAGTAGAATATGTCCATGCAAAAGCAGTAAGCATTTAAATTGGCATTTAGAAAGCAGTCCTGGGAACGAAAAGTCTTTTCACTGATCACTTTAGAAATCAAGTATTTTTGGACAGCCTGTACTATGCAACTTCCCCACGGTGCACAGGTGGGTATTTGAGCCAAAAAGATGGCCAATTATCGAAAATGCAAACTTCTCTGATTAGAACATTTTTTGAAAAATTTTCGAAGAAACTTCAAATAAGAATGAAAATAATAGTAATAATAATAATAATAATAAATATAAATAATATTAATAATTACTAATAATAATAATAATATTTATAATAATAATATTAATACTTATAATAATAATAATAATAATAATAATAATAATAATAATAATAATAATAGTAATAATAATATTAAAACAATAATAATAATAATATTAGTAATAATAGTAATAAAATAGTAATAATAATAATAATATTAGTAATAATAGTAATAAAATAGTAATAATAATAATAATAATAATAGTAATAGTAATAAAATAGTAATAATAATAATAATAATAATAGTAATAGTAATAAAATAGTAATAATAATAATAATAATAATAATAATAATAATAATAATAATAATAATAATAGTAATAATAATAAAAATAATAATAATAATAATAATAGTACTACTAATAATAATTATATTTATAATAATAATAATATTAATATTAATAATTTTAATAATAATAATAGTAATAAAAACAAACTAGTCAAACTTGATCTAGTTTATTTACTTTATTGTCCAATGTACAATAGTTTGTATAGTTGAATGAATGACATTTAAAAGACTAAATTTTTTATACAATAATATGCAACACATAACCACCTAAGTTTAAAATGTAATTTTCACACAATTTAAATTTATCATAATTTTCAAATCCCCCAACACATTCTGTGCTTTGCAAATAATTTTGTTAGCTGCTGATGTTTTTTGCTCAGTTACTGTGAAATAATATTCTTGGTTATGCTCGCCCTCTCCCCAGTTCAATTGGTTCTAAGCCAAATTTACAATCCTTATAGTTAGCCTACTTATTTGTAAGGTTTGCATGATTCCAATCCGGGAAAACCCTAGTAATTACTGCATTTGAAAATATCACTTGCTAGTCGGGTACCCGGCGCTGCCCGGGCTTCGGCTGGGTATTACTATATTAAAAACATTATAAAGAACAATCACAATTAAAATAGTACGACAAATCAAACTTTGTATAATACGACAAATCAAATTTTGAATAATACGACAAACAAAATTATTTACTTAGAAAAGTAAATATCTTCAACTGTAAGAACAAAAACAAGCGTTGATGAAATAAGGAAAAAAAAGTCGATCGAAAAATTCTACAAAATCAAAAAATATACATGAATATCGAAAAAAATACGCATTTAAAAATCAGTTCGCTGACCACAATAGTCACACAATAGCGTAGCCGACCACGCGTCTTAGGCGCGTTTGCGTGGTTCCTCGCAGCTATCAACACTGTCGGCCAGCGTCCTCTCGATGCGTTAACTTAGCCCGCCATCTATTAGGAATTCATAGAACTAAACAATTAATAAAACATTTAATTTGGAATTAAAAATATTTCGGTCTATCTGATTTTTTAAAAAGAATAGCCTATAGCCTTCATCAATAAATGGACTACTCAACACAAAAATAACTTTTCAATTCGAACCAGTAGTTCTTGAAATTAAAGAGTTCAATCAAACAAACAAACGAACTCTTTAGATTTATATTATTAGTATAGAAGACTTGCTATAACAAACCTTACGTCGTTATAAATTGATTGTACTGGAAAACATTTCACGCAATTTTACCAGAAAATTCAGAAATAATTCTGTTTACTATCGAGAAAAGACTTTCCTACAGACAAATAAACTCTTTTAAAAAGTGTGAAAGAATAAAGGAAAACCAGACAACAAAACCGCAGAGATTCAAAACGATTCCCCAAACTTTACTGTGTAAATAAATTTTGAAAACCCAGTGGCGTTGCATTTCTTATGAACTGTACGAGTTCAATAAATTTTTCCAATTTAAAGACATTTTTATCGCGCTAAAGGGAGTATTGTTTTGCATCAGAAACACGACAGAGTACTGATTTATCGGAAACGAATCAATAAGCCTGATTTTAAAAAACAAAAAGCAAGAATGAGATTTAAATAATTATTAATCGCATTTATGTAATGAAACAGAAAATGTTTCTATACGTGAAAAGCACAATGGAGTCGTTTCCGAAATTTTAAAAGTATTTCTTTTTTTAAGAGCATGCTTAAAAATATAGGATTCGACCATTTTTTAAATAATTTGACAAAGTTCACTATTTAAAAAAAATATATTTAAATCGGTGCGCAGACTCAATTTTATTTTTACACTTCTGCGCTTGACATAACAAATGATGAACTGCCATTCACTGTTGCCATTAGCGAAGATCGTACTATTTAATTAACTTCTTTACTCATATGCAGTGGCAACGATATGGTTGGTAGCAAGCGTAGAGCACAATATTTGATTCGCTTCTCAATTATCATAATCTGGAAATGCGGTAGACAGCAAGCGTCACATTCAGTGTGCCAGTGGAATGCGCCAAATTTCATCATTTGTGACATCATAAAGACCATGCCTTGTGTGAAAAATTGAACATTTTAAAAATATATATTAAGAGTAACTGTTGAGAAAATAAAAGTATTTTCTGGGTCCATGTCATTATTATTTTATTTTATTGATTTATTTTGTGTATTTATTTATTTTATTTTATTTATCGAGCAACCACGATTGCTTATTGTTCTCATTTGACCGTTTTTGGTGTCCGTGCCTTTTTCAACTTGAAGCAGAAACCTCTGCAGCACCACCGCCCACCGTCCTCTGCTGGCGGCTGCTCCGGTTTTGAGCTATCCGCTTCTCCTGGTCGGAGGCGTCCATGTCCTACACACACGCACGGTCACACACTCACACGACTTCACACACATCCCCTCACACACGCCTACGTGCATACACACAGGTCTACGCACACACACAAGCCTAGCCTACAATTACACACACGACTATGCCCACGTAACCGCCCAGGAGGAGAGGCAGGCTTGGGGGGGGGGGGGACAGGAGCCGTTTCTAGAAACAATAACTCCAATGAGTAGGGTCCTGTCTCAGTTCGTGATTGCAAAAAACATATTTAGAATTCAAAATTTCAGAATTCAATTTTTTTTTTTTTTTTGCTCAATCTAAAAGTAGTACTTTTGACTGAAGGACACAACCCATTGTATGTGGAGTTATGAGAGGGGACAAAAGCGATAGACAGTTGCTTAAGTAGCAAAACGTCGGCCATCTTGGGGCTAAACGCCGCTATCTTCCTCTGTCTGTTATGATAAAGCAGCATGTTTTGTTTCTTGATTTTGGTGCTTCTTGATTTTGAAGTAAGATAAGGAATTAGTAATGGTTTCTTCTTTACTTCACGTTAATTCACAATCAAGAAGCACCACAATTAGGAAACAAAACACGCTACTTCATCATATCAGACAGAGTAAGAAAGCGGCGTTTAGCCCCAACTATCGCTACTTAAGCTGTGATGTAGGGATTTAGGGGGGGGGGGAACATTTTTGGCTATTATTTGTACTTGGAAAGAAAATTGTCATGGATTGTTGTATTTCATAAAACTAAAAAATTGCATAATGCAGGATTGCCAACTGCTCCGCATTTTGCGGAGTTGCTCCGCCAAAATGGCGAAACTCCGCGGCTCCACAAAAAAATTATTTTACTCCGAATTTCCCGGCCGCGAAAGTTTTCAAGCTTAAATTTTGCTATTTTATCAAAACAAACATGTGAATATAGGAAATTAAAGATGCCTATGCTCAAAGATTGAAATAGTGTTAAAAATTGTTTTATTAATTTAAAAATGATTATTTTTATACTAGTACTTAAAATTATTATTAAAGTTCGAAAACAATTTTAGACAAGTGGTTTTAGATATTTTTATTGATTTTTATACAAAATACTGAATTGCTCCGCAAAATTTTAAATTGCTCCTCAAAATCACCACAGATTCTCCTCAAATGGTTCCTCCAAGGTTGGCAACACTGCATAATGTGCTAATCACAATGGGGAATTTTAGGGAGTGTTTTTCTTTTCCTTATTAGGGCCGTTTCCATGGACACTTTCGACCCCGGAAAAAACCTGTTTTTCACCGCATTCCGGTTATTTGCGGGGAAAATGTGGATTTTTTCTCCTCCTGCTAGCTCCTGGAGTGAAAGCGGTGTTTTTACCCAGAATGCATTACGCGAAACAAGTTCGTTTACTAGCCGCTAAGGATGCTGGGTAAAAACCGCTTGCTCTGGTATAATGGGAGAACCTCTTTTTACATGGAAACGGGGAATTTTTCAATCGGATTTTTTGCGGAGCAAAAGCGGGGATTTACCGGGTCGAAAAGTAAGTTGCGAAAGCGGCTATTGAGAGTTTGGGTGACTATAACTGTCCTCATTCTATTGGGATTTCTTAGGAACTGTTGTTCTCCCTCTAATGAGGATTTTACAAACTGTTGCTCTCACTCAAGTAAAGAATTCTTTTGGGGGCTAATGTCGATACTCAACTGCGATTTTTGAAGACAGCTCTAATTCGAATGATAATTCATAGGGCCTACTGACAGTATAGTGGGACTTTCACCTTTATTTTTATGACCCTTTTAGCAAAATTTCTCCTTAGTAATTCAGATATTGGGATATTTAAGAGAGTGTTTGCGAGTTTTTCTCACTTGAGTAGGCGTTTTTAGTGAATGATGTCCAAACATAAGCAAGGATTTTTACGGACTATTGCCATTTTTCTGAGGGGAAATTTTACGTATAATTTTTGCCGGATTATTGAACATTCATCACTTATTTTCGTGGTAAATGGGGCAAGGCCGGGCACCGCAGCTAGTGTTTGGTAGCATCGAAATCAAACCTCATACTATAAGGCCTATTTATTCTTCTTCATGAATGATCCTCAATCCCCTCCAAATGCATTGGTAAATAAATCATAAAGATTAAAATTGAATTGAAGTAATTTAAAAATATCAATAGCAGCGTTTTAATGTTTTCCAATGCTTTTCAGTGCGAATTATGCAACAGCAACAACACACGAACAATGTCCTTCACAGTTGACAATCATTTCTGAAACTTCAAGTCTCTCTGTCACATAGACTAATTTGAATAACAGTATGTAACTGTATATATAAGTCTTTCCATAACAAATTTCATGTAAACTCTGCTTCCCTCATTTAAGTTACGATCTGTCACAAATAGTCACCTTTGAAAATTTCCAAACTTTGAATGGTTATTTTGAAACAAAGTGAAAAAACAGTTCGATGTATTTTGGAGAACATGCTTGTGTATTGAATTTTCATACATAACAGAAGAATGTCTTCTCCTCCATGAGATAATAATTCTCAAAACTCGTATTTCGCTTACTATTTCACCTTGTTTTAAAAAGCACTCAGACTTTATTTTTACCATGTAAAAAAATTATACGTCTCAGCACTCCGAATTTTTTTTAAAAAAACCATAAATTTACTAGACGAGACCAGAAAAAACTTCCACAGATTTCAATTCTTTTCGAATTTTTTGCATATTTCTATTAGTTTAAGAATGAATGAAATTTTGTAAACCATTGAACTTTACTGAAACGGGTTGACTCGCAGTTTTTGACTATGCATAACGTGAGAACAAATAAAGTTAGATTTTTTCTGTAACTGGATTTTAAGTATTTGGGTACATATTTTTCCTCATATAATATTTGAAGAAAAAAAATAACAATGGTCCGGCAACCAATGTTTGTCAAAATGTTGTGGCATAACCCTAAAACCAGATTCAAAAGATCATTTTTTATGCCAACTTTTCGATATATCCCAAAGTTGGAGACAAAAACTTGGCGATCAAAAGCTTGACCATATGTCGCCAAGTTGGTGACAAATTAAGTCTGCATTGAAATTGATATTCATTTTTGCCTAAAAAGGTTTAAAAGATCTGTTTGAAACATTCGAGTGCAATCGAAAGGTGAATTGTACAACTAGAATCCACTCAGTCGACATGAAAAATTTCAACCCTCCCCTGCATATCTTTTTTAAGTTTTACGAGGTACATACAAAAATACATACCCATGTAGAGATGTCCCGAACGCGTGATAGTTAAGTAAGCAGGGGTCAAATTGTATATCATGGTGTTTTTAGGTACATGCACTAGCGGACGGGCCGAAAAAACTACTCGATAATCATTCGGGGATGACTAAAATAAAAATTTAGGCTGAAATTTCAGTAAAAAATTGTTCAGGATTACAATATTTTTTAAGCACTTTTATTATACTTGGCCTGATTGTCACGGAAAAATCAGAGGCCTGCTTTGGCTTATGTCTCAGCAATTAGACCAATTAGAGACTTCGGGTTTTCACTAAATGATTTGCTTAATCTTAAGGTACAACTTAACACTAAAAAAATTCAACTCTAAAATAAAAATATTATTTCGGTTAGGATGGAAAACAGCAAATTTCATGCTATTTCCCCATTAAATGTTTAAACATCAAACCCATTTTTACAAATTTGGTTGCCTAAAAACATCAATATTAATAGTAATCATAATAAAAAAAATTTTAATCAATGCTGGAGCAAGCATGAAATTCATCTACTGTCATTGCTTTCCTAGGATTATTAGCCTCATCTATGCCAATAATCGAAAACAGGACTAAGTAAAGCATCACCACACTAGAGCCACTCTAGTGTCATGGTGAGTAAAGACACATATTAGGATCTTTATCACGAGTAACTTGTATGTTGTGAAATATGAATGATGTGCAACTCTGGTTAGTTCAGCTGTGACCTTGACTATGTTTACCTGTTTTAGGGGAGTTTAGTAAAAAATAGAAGTGTTATTGGCTCGGATTTTAGTTGGAATATCTTTGAAAAACTACTAAGAAAGTTCCTCAACCCAACTTAGCGTCAATTACCCCTTCCTATTTACAGAGGAAAACATTGTCAAAGTCGGAGCTCAACTTTTCAGAGCCGCACAATAGTTTTGCAAACATTTAATATTTAAATGGTTCTAATTAAATTAGCACATAAACAAATCCTAGAGGGGAACAAGGATTAATTTTTAGTGCCAAATGCTTAAAAATTACGACACGTGTATAGTTCTTTTTTTTTCTATGTAGTATGAATCATTTATATGGAAAAAAGAGGTCAAATTTCGTGATGCTAAAATTATTTTATTTCTGAAATACATTTACACTAAAAATAATAATGTAACAGAATTTTTTAAAAAATACTAAGAATTTTTCATAATGCACTCAAAATGACAAAATAACTTTTCTGGGTCAGAAAGGACAACATTTAAGTATTCCTGTAATTTTCAATTATTCCAAGAAAATGACTCCACAAACGAGGAAAAGTGCGGCTCAGGTCATTTTAAACCAAACTTTCCCAGTAAAATATGTATATTTCAACAATGAAATTTATGACAGTATCCTCACATAAATAATAGCCGATGATCGAGTAACCCGCGTGTTTCAACAATGAAACTCGAGCCACGGTATAATATTTTTAGAATGTGTTTTGGTAATGTTTAACATGCAGGGAAAGGCTTTTTTGTGACAAGGCTGAACTCGATCCCGTAACTTAACAGTTTTACTAGTAAGACTGAGTCATTTCAGGGGAATGAAGAAAAGAAAACAATTAACGCTATCTACTGGAGTTTAGGGTTAATCTACTGGAGTTAGAGTTAACATTTCAAATATCAAAATATCACTAAACAAGCAATTGCTTCGTTCAAATATGAAGAGTAGCCGCTACTTTCACCCGTCATACCTTGACGGGCGACTTTCTAGCATTAGATTTCTCTACCTGATTTGTGCCGCACTTTTCCTCGTTTGTGAAATAATTTTCTTGGAATAATTAAAAACTACAGGAATACTTAAATGTTGTCCTTTCTGACCCAGAAAAGTTATTTTTTCCTTTTGAGTGCATTATGAAAAGTGCTTAGTTTTTTTTTTTTTTTTTCACAATGAAGGAGGGAAGTAAAAACATACCATTTCTGCAAATTAAAATATCATTGCATTAAAACATTCATTCAAGAAAAAAATCTTACTTCAGAAAAAAAGCGAACAAAAAATAAAAGAAAATTCATCGTTACTTTTTGCTACTTTTTGATTAAAAATGCTTATTTTAATAAGTCAAAAGGAGCTTTTAGTGATATTTTCCAGACATAGTAAATTATAAATCACTTATGATAAAAATTAAATATCATCAAAGCATCAACCAAACACAGAGCGCATTTACTCGTATGCTTTATTTTTCAATGCACATCAAACAGTAAAAGATTAATATGATTCTTAATTTATTTACGGTTTCAAAAAAAGTATGCTCATTACTTTTTCTTTTGAGAAGATACCATTCAAAAAAAAAATGAAACAATATAATAAACTGTCTCAAATTTTAATTAAACCCTCTTTCCATCAACACATTTTCGAAATAGCTGAGATTCCTTCTTTTTAACAGAAACGATCTCAAATAATGCTTAATAATTATATCAAGATCTTGAATTTAGAATGAGTCGACAAGGAAACATATATTTTTTTGTTTTTCCTTTCAGTTATTTAAAATAAATGGTCAATAAAAGCGTACCCAATACTTTATGCAAATTTATTACTTAATTAGTTGATCTTTATCTATCACTTCTTTTCTGCAAAAAAGATTTTGCTAAAGAAGCATCAAGCATTTTAGTTAAATGCAAAAGACTTTTGATTGTATATATATAGATGTTGTCATATTTTTGCTCATTTTAGTTTTAATGTAACATGCAAACTGATTTTTTTTTTTTTTTTTGCCATTAAAACATTCTGATTTTTTGTTTATGTAATGCGATAAAAAATGACAAAGAAGGACAGTATAAATATTTGTTTTAAGAATAATGTTCTTAGGAAGAAAAAAAAAGCACTATCAATTGCAGAATTTGTGCTTGAAAATGTGCGGACACATCTATGTTAATATAGGTAAAATCTATAACTTAAATTGAAGGAGCGTATGGAAGATAATTTAGCATGGGTCTTTTGCTTTATGTTCCTCCCGCGATTGCAATACCAGTAGACCTAATACCGGTAGTTCATGTTATTTAGTCAATTCGTAAAAGCGGTATTAGTTGAGACACAATACCGGTGTTTTCGGTATAGCTTAAATTAATAAAAAAAATTTAACTGAACGTTTGAAGGGTTTTAAGGTTCACTTATTGACTATCTTCAGTGACTTTATTTGCGCATTTTTTTTTCATCAGTAAGACAGCACTTAAACCAATAAGTTGATGCCAAAGTTTGGTTTCAAAAACGTGAAATTATTAAGTATCAATGAAAAAAGCATCGCGAAGTGTAAAAAGACAATTGCATCACTTGATAATGTTTTGAATCGCATTTTCATGTATTTATATGTACCCCCTCTGATAAAACTACTGCGTCAAAAACTTTCAGATGAGGGGCAGAAATATTTGAAGAAGTGTTTCAAGACAAATATTTAGATGGAGTGCACTGTGCATTATTAGCAGTACCATCAATCAGTGAGTATTCGGAAAAAGCATTTTCTACTGCAAGTAATGTGTGCAGAAAAATACATTCCGGGCTGAAAGATAGTTTAATAGATGCATTTAGTCTCCAAGAATTACATTTCAAAAACATGCAGCAGCAAGTTTTTCTTCCAGTTAATACATCCATGATAGACAATGCAATAAAAGTTTTATACATTGAACTCTTCGTAAAAAAATTGGTTGATGGATAGTATTTAGGCAAAAACATTATTGATAAAATACAGTATTGTTACAAATTCTGTAAATAGTAATTATTTTTATAATTCATTTGTTGTAATCTGACTAAATTTGGCGTGCATTCCATTATCTTTCATCTAAAATTGTCGTAGTAACGTAACCTGTAAATAGTTTCTTGTAATGAATATACAGCCCCCTTACATTCGAATGAAGTATAGGGTAACTCCATTTCTGAAAGATAAGATTTGTGAATGAATAAAAAGAAAATGAAAGTATTTCGTTTGAAAGTATTTTGTTTGAGTTGATTTTTGTATTGAAAATGAAGTATTTTGTTATCTACGGAACCAAACCACTAATTTAACACTATTATTAGGTCTCAATTTACACGGCTTCGATTTACGCGGCATTTCCGTGGAACGTAACCCCCGCGTAGAACGAGGGTCTACTGTATTCAAGTTATCTCAATGTTGCTTCCTGGAATAAAAAAAAAAAAAATGATGTGTGCCCAACACCAATTTTTTACCCTTTTTACATACTCCATGTCTTTTAATAATTCAAAAGATTATGTGTGTATACTCACGTATGAGCCTTAGAAGCAATGTTTCTTAAATTAATAACTTTTCAGGCATTTTTCTGCAGTAATCAAGTGTCAAAACACATTGTGTTGTCTTTGTTTTGCCACATTATTGTTTCTCGACACATTTTAATCTGTACCTAAAATAAATAAAACTAGACTTTTTAAACTTGAAAATTCTGTAGTTTAAACACAGAATTTATCTATAAAAAGTATGAAAGACTGAATAAAATTATAACCTTTCATTGTGGTTATTTGCCAAAAGTATTTTTTGCACTACGGCCTACCGACGAAAAAAAAGTAATGCCTTGAAAATTCCCAAATCTTAACGTAACTTAATATCTTAACGCAAAACTTTCTCATCACGTTGTTCAAAAAGGAGAAATTCCTACTTAATAAATCGGAACTACTTTTAATGACAGAAAGATCTCTCGCTGAAAAAAAAAAAAAAAAAAAAAGACGGAGCAGAAAGCGAAATAAAATTGCGGAGGCGTTAAGAAATTGTGGAAGGTTTGAGTTTAATGGTTTTCTGAGTGTCTTGTTTTATGCGATTTTTTGCTTCTGAAGAGAGCATTTTTTTGTATTCGATGGAAATGAAAATTTAATACCAAGTTCTAGTGCAAAAATCTCTTTTCAAGGTATTTGATGCCAGCCCTCAGGGAAATGCAGGATATCTTTAATATCGATTAATCGCAAGTTTTTGAATCATGCTTTAGAAGTGCTTTTCGAATGCTTTGAACTGGTGGTAAGATTTTTATCACAAAAATTATTTATTAATAAATTTTGCAAGGATATATATATATATATGAGGGAGGTATTAAAATGTTTTGCTTCTCCAATGTTTACATCAAGGATAAGGAATGTGTAGGAAAGTGTTTCAGAAATGCACAAGGAAACTAAAAAAAATAATGAATAAATAAATAAATAAATAAAACAATGAAAGTATAGACTACTCACAAATTTTTGTTACACTGTTGCAATGTATAATTATTTCCCGAGGTAATAATGCTTTAGGATTGCTCAAATGAACTTTAATATACAAAAAGAAAAAAAAAAGAAAAGAAAAAAAGTAATAATTTTGGCGTCTTGAATTCAAATTAGTTTTTCGCAATCACGGATTGCGATAGGAAACTACTCGTTGAGTTTCTTGTTTCTACAAGTGAACTAGAATGGAAATGGAGAAGAAATTCGCACTCGTCACATTATAACTGGTGAATTTCTAGATTAGGCAATAAGATGCATATCCATAAAAAAAGAAATGGTCATTAGGATGCGGTAATAAAGATCTGGTTATTATAGCAATATTGCACCCGTATACTCATCATAAAAATTAAATTTACAGTGTATAACTTTATGGTATTTTTATTTATTTTCAATCTCAAACGATAGGGATTTGTAATCTGAAAATTTTGGATTTGGATGATGTTTTGCTTTTTAAATTCATCTATGTTTATGTTTTTCTTGTAACCGTGGCGACGAAAATTTGTCCTCTTAAAAAATATTAAAACAGCAAGCTAGACTCATTCTTGTCGTCATGGCAATCTGAAAAATCAGATCAACATCAACATCGGTCAAGTGAGCTTAAAAAGCAACTCGTCATTGTTCAAAAATTGAAGTTTTGTTTTGAATCTCAATCTGATTAGGTGCGAAATTACATTGATGTTTTCACAATTTTAAATCTAGCTTCTTTTATTTGAAGGGGCTAGTATAATATAATTTTGAGTTAAATAATAGATAAATATAATGTTGATTGGGTTCAAAAGTATATTGATATTTTCACAGATTTAAAATCTAGCTCATTTTATTTGAAGGAGCTAGTATTATATAATTTTAAGTGATAGAAAAAAACAATATAGTTTTGATCAAGTACAAAATTATATTGATCTTTTTGTAATTTTTAAATATAGCTTTTTTATTTGGAACGAGCTAGTATAATATAATTTTGAGTAAAATAAAAGATAAATATAATTTTGATTAGGTTCAAAATTATATTGATTTTTTCACAGATTTTAAATCTAGCTCATTTTATTTGAAGAAGCTAGTATTACATAATTTTAATTGATAAAAGAAAACAATATAATTTTCATCAGGTACAAAATTATATTGATCTTTTTGCATTTTTTAAATACAGCTTTTTTATTTTGAACGAGCTATTACAATATAATTTTGAGTAAAATAAAAGATAAATATAATTTTGATTAGTTTCAAAATTATATTGATCTTTTCACAGATTTTAAATCTAGCTCATTTTTTTTTTTTTTTTTTTTTTTTGCAGGAGCTAGTACAATATAACTTTAAGTGATATAAAATATCAATATAATTCTGTTTAGGTACAAAATTATATTAATATTTTTACAATTTTTAAATCTAGTTCATTTTTTCTAGTTTTTGACATTTTTGCTAATTTTTTCTGGCTTTATGGTAGTTGTCCGGACAAAAAATACCACTTTGTCTGTAAAGTGACACGTCTTAATTACAATTCAAACAGTGTCCAAAACTGTCCCGTTATTTTACTTTTGTTGCGCGGTTTACAATTTGTTGGACATTTTCCAACATTGCACCATCGACGTTAAAAATCAAACAGTTACTCAACAGTAACATATTAATTAAATATCTAAATAAAAACAAATACAGCTTAAATGAAACACAAGATTCTGTGAATTCAGCATCTCAATCACTCTTAACACAGAAATGCCTCTTCTTACATGAGGAAACTAATTAGCATACATGGCCAGGGTTGCCAGATCTAAGAACAGTAAATACGGGACAGGCTTCCAGGAGTGAAAGAGGGGGGGGGGAGGGGGGATATTTTTGAGGTTGCGGGCAATAACTGGGTATTTTTAAGGGGTGCTTTCCGACGTAGAACTTCTTTTCATTATAAATCTGAACAATCCAATCGTAACAAAGCACTAAACCTTACAAAATGTCGCCGATCGAAATCTAAAAATCGTTTTTATTGTGATTGACGACGCATGCGCAGAGATATATTTCCAACAGTCAATGAGCAAAGAGGAAATAATTATTCGGCTCCTCATGATCTGCCGCCAAAACCAACCAAATTAAAACAAAAATAATTTTTGCGTTTGCTGCCACATGCTTTTCTTATTGCTCTTTATTTCATAGTTTTTATTTAACTTTATTTTTTTTCCTTAAAATAATGTCTCGTTTTATAAAATATTGTTATTAGCTAGAATACGGGACTTTAGCCGTCCCGTATGGAAGTTCCTCGGGACACGGGACAAAATTTCAAAATACGGGACTGTCCCTTGAAATCCGCGGCGTCTGGCAACCCTGTACATGGCACAAAAATATTGTTACGCGTTCGATGCAACTTCAAACTTTCTTTGAATGACGACACAGTTCTTGAGAAAAGCACAGGAGATTTATTTACAGCTATGTACAGGAAATGTAGTTACAACTGCTAAATCAATCATCAGCAATTAAGCAAATATCAAATAACACCGTAAACTCAACGGTAAAACACGTATTTACATCCAAATACACAATAACACAGCGCAAAGCGCAACGAGAAACGAAACTCCACAGTTAGAAACCAACTAACTTCCCCATTCACAAGACGCCCGGCGCTTTATACCGAGCGAAGAAATCTCTAGAAAATCCTAATAAGTTCTACAACTTTCTCATATTTTTATTCCATTCACAAACCTTATCGCTCAGAAATGGGGGGAACGTATACTTCAGTCGTATGTTAGGGGGTTGTATGTACATTACAAGAAACTATTTACAGGTTACGATTCTAAGATAATTTTAGATGAAAGATAATGGAATAAACGCCAAATTTGACTAGATTACAGCAAATTAATCACAAGAATAATTACTATTGACCGAATTTGTAACAATATTCTATTTCATGAGGACTTTGAACATTTAATGCCCGAAATAAAATGTACCAACCCAATTTGTGGACAGACCCTTTTACAGCATTTTTATCGCTAAAGAAAAGAGAAAAATCAAACCGGAAAGAAAAAAGAAATCCACTTCATAAAATATCTGCTAAAAATAAATAAAACATGAAATCAATTTATACAATAAGAAACAAGATATAATATTACTTTTATTTCAAAATTAATGTATTTGAAATTGCTTAAAATTTCTGCGTGTAGAATCAATATACTACTTGGAAATGTTTAATCCTGAAGTGTTCGTTTTACCGAATGATTTTTTACTGCCATTAGTTTGATTAAATGAGTTTTTGTTGTAGAGTAATATAATATTAATGGTATCATTCTAAATTTAAATATTCAAAGGCATCTTTGCAGAAATTGAACTAGAATTCTTTGCATATTTTATCAGAATGTGTCTTTCGAAATTTGGGGGAAATTGAAAAGATAAATAAGCTTTGCTACAGAAAATTTTGTTTAAAGACTATATTTCTAAAATAAATATTTCATCACATAACTAACTATGAAAGAATCTTTATTAATATGTTTCGCGTTATTAAAACCATTTCTGATAAAACGGTATGATGAAACCCTGGCTTTCAATGTTGTATTTAGTTCAAGAAAAAGTTTTATTTAAAAAAAATTTAATTTTTAATTAATTTTTTAAATGTCCGATTTTCAAATAAGCCGTAGTCTTTATGACGTCACAAGTGATGAACTCTGCCGCTACTCCACTGGCGCTCTGAACTTTTACGCTTGCTGTCTACCGCATTTCTAGGTTATGATAATTCAGAACAGAATTAAATATTGCACTTTATGCTTGTTATCGACCATATCATAGATAGTTCATGTGAGCGAAGACGCGAATTAAACATTGCTCTCTGTGCTAATGGCATCAGTGAATAGCATTTCATCACTTGTGATGTCACGGGCAAAAGCGTAACACAATATTAAGATGCTGAATTGGATCTGCGCACTGATTAAAAACTTTGTCAAATATTTTTTAAAATGGTCAGATCCTATGTTTTTAAGAATGCTCTTTCAGAAGAAAATGCTTTTAAAATTTCGGAAACGACCCCAATATGAGGACAAACAAAACGTCGCCTATTCTAGTAGCCACTAGTCTAGAAAGGTATGCAAATATGTTTATGATAAACATACATGAAACGAAACATTTTCAAACAAATTTAACTTTAAAAACTTAGAAACTCATTAAAAATGCACGAACTTTTAAGGTTTTAAAAGTTTGCCACTAGGAAGAAATCATAAGGACGCACATGTCTTTTGAAATTGCAAACGAAAATTCGCGCATTTAGTCGTATCTTACAATTATTTACAATAACCCAAAACTGCTACGCAGTAATATTGTTTACTTAATCTCGTTCTTCATCACGCCGAAAAGCACACAACTCTCTGAATATGAAAATAGACAAATTATTGCTCGCAAAAAAATCTGGAGTGAGTGGACGTGAAATTGAAGGAAAGTAAACAGATCTAAAACAGTAATTCTTAATTTTTTGAAGACTGCAAAAGAATATGGCATGAAAAAGCGTACACACAGGCTTCCCACTCATATTAAGCGATCTCCCTTAAGCTTACTCAAAAAAAAAATTAATTTGAATTTTGACATCTTGAATTCAAATTATGTTTTTCGCAATCACGAGTGTGTGTGTGCATGCAGGCGTGTGTGGGGAGGGTATATGTTTGTGTGTAGGGGGGTATGTGTACATGTGTAGGCATGTGTGTTTGTGTCTGCGTTCAGGTATGAGTGTGTGGGTAGTTGTGTGTATGAGTGTTTGTGTGTGTGGGGAGGGAATGTGTATGTGTGTGTAGGCATATGTACACTACTGGCCATTAAAATTGCTACACCAGGAAGAAATGCAGATAACAAAATGATATTTATTGGACACATATATTATGTTGGAAATAACAAATGATTAAATTTTCAAGAAATTTGGGTGAATAGATTTTGAGAACTTAGTACCTAGAACTACCACCTCTGGCAGCAATAACAGCGCTTATACGAAAGGGCATTGAGTCATAAAGAGATTGGAGGACATGTACGGGGACAGACATCCATGCAGCTTCAACACGATGCCACAGTTCATCGACCGTAAAGGCTGGGGTTTGCTTACGAGCCAGTTATTCAGCAACCATTGACCAGACGCTTTCTATTGGTAAGAGATCTGGGGAACGTGCTGGCCAGAGCATCAGTTGAACATTTTCTGTATCAAGGAAAGTCTGCACAGTACCAGCCACATGCGGTCGTGCATTATCCTGCTGAAACGCAGAGTTTCGCAGGGCTCGAATAAAGGGTATTTCCACGGTTCGTAATACATCAGAAATGTAACGCCAACTGTCCATAGTGCCGTCTATGCAAACAAGAGGTGACCGAGATGTGTATCCAATGGCACCCCATACCATCACGCCAGGCGATGGGCCAGTATGACGATGGTGAATGCACGCTGCCAGTGTGCGTTCTCCACGATGCCGCCAAAGACGAATGCGACAATCATGATGTTGTAAGCAGAACCTGAATTCATCAGAAAAACGACGTCTCACCATTAGTACACCCAGGTTCGTCGCTGATCACCCCATTGAAGGCACTCCTGTCTGTGATACAGCGTCAATGGTAGCCGCAGCCATGGTCTCCGAGCTGACAGTCTATGCTGCTGTAAGCGTCACCGAACTGTTCGTGCAGACACTTGTTGTCTTACAAATGACCCCATTTCTTGACTCAGAGTTCACGATGTGGTTGTACGATCCATTAAAGCCATGCGGATAACATGCTTATCCTCTCGGCTGCTAGTGATTACTGGCCGTTGAGCACCAGCACAGCGATCTGTATTACCATCCTGAATCCCTCGAATCCATGTTCTGCTAACTGTCATTGGATTTCGACCGACGCGAGCAGCATTACTGCGATAGGATAAACAGCAATCCCGTTGGGCTACAATGCGACCTCTATCAAAGGCAGAAACGTGCTGGTACGCATTTCTACTTCTTACACGAGGCATCACAATAATTTTCCACCACGCAGCAGCGTTAAAATTGAATTTGCACGTGATAAATTGGCCGTATAATATCTTCATTTAAACACATTGTAGGTGTCGCTGCGGGCGCCTGCGTTGACTGAATGCGCTGAAAAACTAATCATTTGCATATCACATCATCTTCTTCCTGTCGTTTAAATTTCATGTTCTTATCATGTCGCTTTCTTGGTGTAGCATTTTTAATGGCCAGTAGTGTATTTGTGTCTGTGTGCAGGCATGAGTGTGTGGGTAGTTGTGTGTAGGTGTCTGTATGTGTTTGAGTGTGTGTATGTGTTTGTGTATGTGTGTATAGGCGTATGTATGATTGTGTATGTGTTTGTGCGTACGTGCGTGTATGTATGCTTGTAAGTGTAGGATACTGACGCAACCTGGAGACGGTTTTCGCTAGAGGAGGAGCATCGTGAGGAACCGGTCGACGGTGATGCTGCAGAGGGTGCTGGCGGGAAAATAAAATGATAGCACATCAAAACAGTCGATAAAAGCAATAAGCAATCGTGATTGATCAAAAAAAGAGAGTGCTACTCTAATTAAAAGAGAAATGAATGTACCATAGACTAGCCGAACTGTGCATTCTGTTCTACAAAAGAATTCTAATGTTAGGTATATTAAACTGCGATCACATGTACCAGTTACAAAATTTCAAAGGAAGCTTAGATTGGAATTTGCTAAGAAACACTTTTGTGTCTCGGTGGAAATATTCTTTCCCTAAATAAATTTAGGGAACCTAGGGCCCGTATAAAAAGCTAATAACTGTAACTGTAAACTCTATCTTTGGATTTTTTTTTCGCTTTAAATTTTCAATATCTGAGCTCAGCATCTGACTTGGATCATTTTTGCAATTGGAAGTATGCATCTAATAGTAAGGTTGCGAAAATAGAGACTTGCAGGTTAAACGGTAACACCATGTATCAGGGCCGTATGGCAAAGGCGCGGTTTATAGGGTTCAAACCCCCGCCGTAATGTTACATCCAAGGAAATGCTTTCCATTATTTTTTTATTTTATATTTATTTTCGGTAACAAAAATAATAGCGTTGTTATTATTGTTATTTCAATTTTTTTTATAAACTGAAATTAGTATGACTGAAAAATTGTTCAAACTCAGTGTGTGGTTATGGTAGTTATAGAGAAATTCATTTATTATGTAAAAATATGACGTTTTGTAAGAACAGCCCCTCCTTCCATTTAGATAATCTATTGTAACAAAAATCAATAGAATACAAATAAAACTAAATTTGATAGACCAAATAAATGTTTCAAAAAATATGTTTGTTAAAACCCCCTCCGAAAAAAAAGTCTGGTTATGCATGTATATGCTATTTTTTATAGTTTCAAGTAACCGGCTACAATCTTCGAGTTATTGGTTGTTTGATTTGTTTGAAGTTTCCACAGCGTCTTAAAAAAATTGGGAACCAGTGAAAACTTCAAGATAAAGGAATATTCGAGAAATAAGCTTTCAAGTAATCGCGAGTATACAATATGAAAACCTGGCATAAACAGTAGAAATTTTTTTGAAAAATATTAGTTATTTGCCCTTTCTTCATCCTTATACATATAATAGCGAATGATCGAGTAATGCTGACGTCATCAATAATGAAACTCGCGCTACGCATAATACTTTGCCAAAACATTTGGGTAATATTTGACATGCAGAATGTTTTATTTTGACAGGGTTGAACTGAATCCGGTAACTTAACTGTTTTACTGGTAAGACTGTCATTTTAAGAGAGTGAAGAAACGCAAAAATGGTCAACAATGAACGCTATCTACTGGAGTTTAGGGTTAATCCACTGAAGTTAGGGTTAAAATTTCAACCATCAAAATATCCCCAAACTTGCAATTGCCGCGTTCCAATGTAGAAGCAAATTTTCTCCCATCATACCTTGACGGGCGATTTTCTAGTTATATATATATATATATATATATATATATATATATATATATATATATATATATATATATATATATATATATATGCAGTAAAACCTATTAAGTTGACAACCCTTGTAAGTTGACCACCTGTCTAAGTTGAGTTGTTTTTTCAGGCACAGAATTAGATCTTATCATATAATTCAACCTCTATAAGCTAACCACTAAAGTAGTGCACCACAAGTGGTCAATTTACACAGGTTTCACTTATATATATATATATATATATATATATATATATATATATATAAAGAGAGAGAGAGAGAGAGAGATCATTCTCCAGAAAACGTAACTTTCGAACGCAAATATTTTTCAATTTCGAAATCTTTTGTTTTATTTTTTTTTCATTCGTACATGAAAGTGATACCTACTAGAAGTAACCATAAACAATGAACGGCCCAGCTAAGCTCCAATTATTTTACTCACAAACAAAAAAAATAAATAAAATAATGCCTTGTTCACGGAAATTTTTTAAAAAAAGAATTTTTTTTTAATGTTTAAAAACTGAGGCCAATTTAATATCAAAGTAGTAATTTTGTTAATTGTGTAAACAATGAGTTATTTTAATGATTAGTGAGAATTGAATATTAGGCACTCTTAATTAAAGTACGGCTTAGTTAGAAGTTATCGTTTTAGTTCAAATGTGTGTCAAAAATAGTATTTAGTAAGTTTGAGAATATACTGGCAATTTATAATTGTGGAATGCCTAAGATTGATGTATTTCACCCTCATCATTTATTTCCACCTCTCAAATAATGACATTGATATGGTCTGTCACGGAGGTATGGAATTTTCAATTAATATACGCCTAATGGATAATTTCCGGTAAATATGTTTTTTTCTCCGTTGCTACAATCTGCACATGTCAAGCATATGAAAACATGTTCACTTCTTTTTTTACATTAATTTACATCCCTGAAATTTGAATTCACGGAGGTGAGAAGTTAGAATAACCACATTAAACTTTTAAAGCAAAATCTATCTCCTTGTTCTTCGACAAAAATCTCACAACTTCAACTGTGGCTGAAAAAAAAAACCAAGAGGGTTCCCCGGTATCATGAAAAATAAAATTTCATGTCATTACTGCCACGTGTTAATGAGGAATGACTTTTTAAGTTTTGGTAACGGAGGTGAGCATTTTTTGCGTGACATGATTACTTACCCTAAAAGAACGAACTAAAATACACTATTAAAAATTAAATATACTTAAACAATTAGTATTTGAGACACTTGTAAAAGGAATACTAAATAAATAAGTACATACTTTTAATTAAACAAGTTATTAAGCAACATAAACAGTCACACCAGGTGTGTGACATGCTACGGAGGTGAGAATTCACATATTGTGTACCAAAAATATACTAAAATAAAAATTATTATTAAAAAATTGTTGGCAGGTTTAAATAGATATATTTTTGATGAAATTAAAAGCACTGTTAAATGAATTGTTCTTTTAAGTTTTTACTGTGAAAGGCGTGTGACAGAAAAGTTATACTTTTGAAGAATGACCCATATATATATATATATATATATATATATATATATATATATATATATATATATATATATATATATATATATATATATATATATATATATATATATATATATGTTATAAAACTGTTGAAAAAAAAAACTTTAAATTTGAAGTTTTGAAGTATAATTTAACTTATAAAGTAATTCCTTTCCCTTATGCTTTAAATAAAAAATTTTTAGTGTTGGAATAAGTATCTTTAAAGCATACATCTTCGTGATTTAGGAAATAGCGTAATCCAGTTAATTCTATTGCAACACGAACTTCTTTTAAAATTGAGTTAAACAAAATTAGAAGCAGCGAAGGAAGATGCTAAAGGTTAGCGTTCGAATCCGTTGTGCTGCACGGAACAGCTTAGGCAAATATGACATTTCGAACGAAGAAAGACTTCAAAATTAGATTTTTTTCAAAACGGAATTTTATATTCTAAGGTAAATAAAAATGCCCTGATGGAAAAAGCTTAAAACGGTGCTTCAAGTTGTAGAAATATCCTGAAATAACGCGAAATTTTCCTTCCGTAATCGATTGTTTCATATTTACATTGGAAGATTGTAATGTCTAAGAATACGAATTGGTGTAATTACATCTTTTTTTCTTTCTATTTATTTGCTACTACATTGAACATAACATATTATCACTGAAGAACTGTATTTAAAATGATTTAAAGTGATTTTTTTTTAATTTATGAACTGATGAAAACGAAAGTATTTTAAAAATTGCTAATTAATCTTTACTTTACTGATATAAATAACAAGCAAGGATAAAATTAAAAATTTAAGAGAACCCCGACTGAGTCACAACTGTGAAATCAAGAGGGAAAATTTAAAATCCTTTTAAATGCCTTAGATTATTAAAAATAAATATCAAGTATTTTATTTGCTATTAAATAGAAACTGGCAACGGATAAAAACTTTAATTCATTGCGTTTTATATCCTTGTTGGCCACGAATAAATTCGGTAATCAATCGCGTGAATAAAGGCTTAGCAGTTATTAAAATCTACTCTAAAAAAAAGGTTTAATTCGAATTCTACGAAACATGGAAGTTCAAACACATTCTATCAGACGCGGAAAAAAGTTATCTTTATTTTGATATTAAATTTTAAAATTTTTAACTATGTTTTCATTGCAAAAATGGCGGAAAACCTTTTAGAGGTTTTTAATTAATATCTTCGTTAATTAATGTCATCCAAAGATGCAACCTAGCTAAGAACACTCTCGATCAACTCTCCTTTCGAACATTTTTTTTTTTTTTTTCAAAATCGGTCCATCCGTTTTGTCGCTAGAGTGACACAGACAGACACACAGATACGTCAAAGTTATAACCCCCTTCCTTTGTGTGTCGGGGGTTAAAAAATACCTTTTCAAAAAGTATTTCAAAATAATTATAGAACATGTATCAGTTCAGTTTGCACTAAAAAGTATGAAATAAAATAATTTTGAGATTTCTTTATTACAACACTCAAAAATTGCATTCAATCTTACAAATTTTACATTTAGGTTAATTTTAAAGCAGCCAATAAAACTTAAATTAGAAATTTGAGAAAAGAAATCGGCAGTATACAACTTAGTTCGATTAGGTTTTACTTTACCATCTACATTTCTTCTCTCTCAAGTCGCAGCGTAAAAGAAAGAATCGTGGCAAATAAATATTTGAAAAGTCTTCGAAAATAGGAAAGATAGCGGGAGAGATGAGGGGAAGGATGCAAGTTTTTGGAAAAATTCAAAATTAAAAAAAACATATCTTGGCATCTATTAAAGCTACAATAATAACGAACAAGATATTTTTAAAGATAATTTTACGTTATTTTATTTAGTTGTTGACAATTTTGCTCGCAATTAAATAGTTTTTGAGATATAAAGACAAAAACTGGAAAAACAAAAACCCACCTAAAATACAAAATGGCGGCACGAGCACCATTCCATCAATGTCTTGTCAATAGATAACGGAGGAATATTTTTGCGATACGAATGATGAAATTAATACTTTTTAAGTCATAAACCTATTGTATTATCATGAAAAAAAAAGAACGAAACACACTTTCATATTTTAAGACTATTTGCACTGTAGAACCATGAAAGGTGTCAAATTTTAAGAAATAATGTGTCCAAAAATAATTTTATTGTTAAAATGATTTTAGGGGGTCGTTTAATCACTATAATCAGCTTCAACTCTAAAATTTTCAATAACAATACCCTTTTTATCCCATAGCACAGTGTTTCAATCAGTGCTAGCTAGGTGGACAAAAGTCATGTTCAAAATTCTAAACTTTGATATTGGGAGAATGCAAACAATAAACCAAAACATGATACTTTTTTATTTGTTTATGTTTAACTCCGTTCGATCACGTGAGTAATAAGGTTTGAAGGCGCGTATCGGTTTGTAATAGAATAAATTATTGAGTTCCACACATCATTTCATCACACAAAATTAAAGTGTTCTTAATTTCATATGATTTTTTTGTGTTCAAGATGGATATTATTCATACTAGTAAGTATTTTGTTTTGCTAATTTAATTAATCTATCTGATAGTTAAACACTGTTAAATTTTTTTTAAAGATGAATGAAGGATTTTTTGCCTATTTCAAAACTTTCAAGTGATGGTAATGACTTGTACCCATTTGTACATAGGCTAAATTTTCGGTTTATAGTAGCTGCAGCTTTCCCATTATTAATGAGCCTTATTATAATCAGCACACTCAAGTATAACATATTTTTTTTACCCAAAACTTTGGGTGCTTTATTCATTCTTCAAAGCAATCCCTACTCGAAAAAAAGTAATCAAGAGAAACAAAAATATGTTGTACTCGAGTGTGCTGACTATAATACGCCATATTAATAATGGGAAAAGTGCAACTATTATATACAGAAAATTTAGCCCGGGTACAAACGGGTAAAATCATTACCATCACTTGAAAGGTTTTAAACAAACAAAAACTCCTTCGTTTATCCATAAAAATTTCTTAATACAGTTTAATTATCAGATAGAGTAATTAAATTAGGGGAAAAAGTACCAGCACTTACCAGTATAAATAATATCCATCTTGAACAATTAAATCATGTGAATTTAGGAAAACTTTAAATTTGTGGGATGAAATGATGAATTTCGAACTTAACTTTTGTCCACACTAGCTTCTATTGGTCGAAACACTGTGCATATTCGTAATAAACATCATTATTTAACTTAGAACACGAAATTTTATTAAATTTGATTCTACAGCTGATTCACAGTTAAAAGTGAAGAAAGATCCGTCTTGTAACATAAAAAGGTTTGTTAATATTTTTGAGTTTAATATAAAACCTAACTGCATTTTTATCAACAAAGGTATAAACTAACACAATAATAAATGCGTCATTAACGCTGTTTTTTTTTTTCGAATTAATACTTAAAAAATTATTGTAAAATAATGATTGATAAAATTATGAATTAATACTTAATAAAACGAGCTGATGTGTGCATCACATGACTCCCTTTTACTCCAATTTAATGTCATTTCCCCATTATTGGCAATTTCAATGTGATTCAATTGTTTACTCTCTAAATATCACTAACAGTGGCCAAATTGAAACCAAATTTAAAATGTAAAAAAAAATCGCCAAATTTGTCGCCAAGTTGGTGACAAAACTTGGCGACCGAAAGATTGGCGATATATCGCCAAGTGACCGACAAATTATAACACCACTTGAGTTTACATCGAAATTAACAACGATTTCCCCAAAAAAAAGGGGCAAAAGACCCCCTTAGGAACATCCGAATGCAACCAAGAGAAGGTGCACAACTAGGCCCCACCAGGAGTCTACGTACCAAATTTCAACTTTCTAGGACATATCGTTTTTGAGTTATGCGAGATACATACGCACATACGTACATCACGATAAAATTCGTTGTAATTAACTCGATGGTCGTCAAAATGGATATTTCGGGTGTCCGTAGGTTCCTAGGCATATATAATGGAAATTAAGTGAAAAAATTTTCGCGAATACAATACTTCCTTTTTTGGAAAAGGAAGTAAAAACATACTGTGAAACCATACTATACCTGATTTAAAAAAAAATGTTCTAAAAGTTTTTTACACGAATATCCAAAATTTTAGCTCGAAATATTCAATCGCTTTTTTCGTTATGATTAAAAGCAATTTTACTACCATATTAAAGGAATACCTCTGAAACAATGAAATGTTGATTTCTATGCAAAGATTATTGTTCAAAAAACAATTTAAGTAATATAGCATTATAGCCATGAGTAATTTTTTATGCTATACTTTTCTATCATACCGAGGTCTTAGTTAAAACGATGTGCTAAAAGCTCATGGTTTTTCCTCGAAATTTGAGACAGTAAAATTAAACAATCACTGTTCAAGTGATAGCTGCATTTTAATTTCGCTATTTCTTGATAGTGATTGTTTAATTTTATCAAGATTATATTTGTTGAAACAAAAAAAAAATTGAATTATTTTGTTTAACCTGATCTTCATGACTAGTCCTCCCTATCTACTGGTCCGGTCATGAGAAAAAAATGGAATATAATCAATTCAATCTTCCATAAACCAACATATTTAAAATATGCGTTGTCATAATGACGGTGACAAATTCAAAGCTTAACAAATCGTTAAGGCAGATAAACTTTGAACAGAGGCATCTTTCCCTTTAAAAAACGTAAATAGTAAATTATTATAAATGTAAAACAGCATCTAAATTCTTTGCCGGGAAAGTTACAAGTTACCTATCCTAGTGGATATCTAACTTTCGGCTACGTTTTATACAATACTAGTGGTACCTGCACGGCTTTGCCCGTAATAGAAAAATTAAAAGGTCTTTTGGTTCGCCTGTGTATTTACAAATAATGTATGGTGAATTTTCTCGCCAATTGGCGTGTACCCATGTTACGGTTCCACGTTATGATAATTTCGTATCTCGCCAATTGGCTTGTGCCCATGTTACGGTTCCACGTTATGATAATTTCGTAATTTACTCGTCCATCTTGTGATAGTTTTGTTCTTAAAATTGGAATAGAAAAAGAACCACATCGAATTTTCGAAAAATCGCTTCGGGGTGCACACCCCCATGCTACAAACTAACTTTGTGCCAAATTTCATGAAAATAGGCAGAATGGTCTAGGCGCTATGCGAGTCACAGAGAGCCTGACAGAGGGACATTCGGCTTTATTATTAGTAAAGATACGAAAAAATTGCACATTTTTCTTGTGGGATTATTTTCCAATTTTTAAAAATTAATAAAATAACTCCCGAATTTTGAATACAAAGCTCAACATTAACGTAGTATAACGAGTAGCTTTATTTACTTCCTTTGAATATACATCGATTTGTAACTTTGACCTTGGAAGTAGAAATTTAAATGAAGTTGTTTTCTCTGCGTTTTTTAGTTGATACAGTTTGTTGTACTGGTCGGAAATCAATCGAATTCGATGCCCACGCTACTTTTAGACCTCTAAACTCATTTTTCTGGTTAAAAAAAGGGGTTTAAATTCCAAAAATTTAGACTTTGTGATAATTCTACTTTTTACTCGTACATGGTTACTAACCAAAACTTCATTATGTTTCTAAAACTCCCTGTTGGATAAGTAAGTTTTCAAAAAACGACAGAAGCCCCTCTAAAAACAGCAATCTGGATCCAAAGCCTCTTTTCGGAATGAGAAAAAAAATAAAAATAACTTCAACATTTTTGTTTCCAACCCCAGAAGACTCGTAACTATTGCTTCTAAAAAAATCTCCTTTTAGATAAGTTCTCCAAAAGTCTTCATTAGAATATGGCTCTCAAAATCCCCATAAGCATCAACCATTCAGAGAAAAGGTTTAACGGCAAATGTAAAACAGTATAAGTCTCCATTTATACCAACAACAGTGAAATCTTTGATTACCTTTTGCCGTAAAAACGTTATAAATAATGAAGAAATAATCACCGATAGTAGTATTAAAATCACCCCATTGCATGAAACGGCTTAAGAGAAAAAACAAGAATTTTATTTGTTGACACTCAACTAAAAAATGGAACAGTTATTTATTCAGGTAAACACAAACCTGTTTCTGTGCGATTTTTTTTTTTTTTCCTTTTTTGCGGAATATGAAAATTTCAATCAAATATGGACTCAATTGGCGAAATTATTTTTAAAACACGTGGTATTATCCTCAAGTCACGACGTAGGCATTACAATGGGAAGTCACTGCGACCTCCCAAAAACTTCCTTATTCGGGAAATTTTGTCCGACTACTCGGCAAAATGATCATGAATTGGTTTATTTTGATTTCGTTTAAAGAAGCAATTCCTAGTTATTTTGTAAGTTTTTGGGTTATTTCTATATGACACTTTTTTCTGCAGTTCATTCTGCGGCAGTAATTTTTTTTTTTTTTTTTTTAACTGTGTTGCGAAAAAACAACTTTTTATAGCTATTCGTAAAGTTTCAACCAAATTTTTTTTTCCGATCTTTTTATGTAGTCCCTATTCCCCATATTCTAAAAACAGGTTTGAGTGTATAGGTCTTCAATGGTTTCTCCAAGTTAATTTTAGTGTAGCTCGTACAAAACGCTAAATATCCAATTAAAAATTATAGCTATTTTCCTGGTTCATTTAGGCGCTTGAAGTTTTCTAATCCCTAAGAAGAAAATATTCCAAAGGAGTATGTTACATGGGCTTTCTAAAGGAAATAAAATTGAGACAATACAATAGTTATTTCTCGAAGATTTTTTTTTTTCCAAAAATTCAAAAATTAAAATTTGAAAGGTTCGTTTTTTTTTCTTTTTATATAAACTCAATTTCGTATTTAATAATATTTTTAAGAACAGACAATATTTGTGGGCATATTTTTTAAAGCCTTTAAACTGATATGTTCCGAATCCCAGAATCCTAATTTTCTTTTCGATTTTTTTTTCGTAATTTTTTAGTAGTGTCAGTCGTAGGGGATAAATATAGCAGGTATGCCACATGTGGTGCTTTTATCCAAAACGTTTTCTTCGTGTAATCCTTATTCTAAAATATAGTGTATTTCAAGCTACACATCTGCAAGGAATTGAACATTTTTCAAAAACAGTACTTGGATCTTTCAATTAAATTACTCGTTTATTTTTTTTTATTTTTTTATCCTGTTGAAACGAAATGAATAATTCACATTAAATTTTAGAGATCATTTGTATTACAAACATTATTTTTACGTAATAGGTTATGAGTAATTTGTATTAAATTTTAAATATTTTTTCCGTTCCATACATTCCATCTTTTTCCATGATAGGTTTATCAAAAGTAAAGCACCGTAAGATTTAAAAAAAAAAAAAAATCACTTCATTTTTCAGCATACTTTCAAACACTAAAACACCTTCTATTAGTAATGTTATTGTTTTAAAAATTCAGTTAGCTTTTTTCATGAAAGAAAACTCGAGTAAAGCAAATATGTCTTTAATGATATTAAACGCAGTGGCGTAGATTTAATTTGTCTCGTAATTTTGATGCAAATGAATTTATATTCAAAACTAGAAGGAAAAAAAAACCTTGCTCATGTTTTTTCACCTTAAGAAACAGTTTCAAAGTATAAGTATTAATTAATTACATTTCCATCATTCCTGTACAAAATATCATTTTAAAAATAATATTTCGATTAATGCGTTCATCTGAATTTCATTTTACTTGCCTTATTGAAATGCAAATATGTAAGTGAGATTCTAATTTTGGTCACTTTGTGCGGAATTAAATAGTAAAAGTTTTTTGTAAAAAGAAAATTTTTAATTAAAAAGTGATTATTTTTTCAATGGTATAGGATAACAGAACTAAAAATACTTTAAATCCGTTTTTGACAGATTAAATCTTTCACATCCATGGATTTGCATCAAGTAACACATAATGTGTATGGCATTTTGAAATTATGGGGAAATGCTTATCTCTGTGATTCTTCACTGTAAAAATTAATTTTTCATTGAAAAAAAATCGGTAAGAAAAGTTCATATTTCAAGATGTCTGTCAGTTTTATGTATTTTATTTTATTTTACATTAAAAAAATAATGTATGCAAAACGTACCCTCCATAGAATGTTCTCCATGCTTATCGTAGCATAATCTTTTTTTATTACGTACTACCAGCGTAGCCCGGTTTTACACGATCTTCCACAAAAAAAAAGTCTATCAAGTGTTCAACAAGCAGGCTGAAATAAAAGAAACAAAAATACACCTAAACATATTTCGTCATAACAATGGCGACAGTTCCTAAAGACCCCCATTATTATTTGGACATTAGTCCCTAAAAATTCCCTTTCGAATGAGAAAGCTTCGTAAACAAAACTAGCACTTCCCAAAAAACCTCAATGCTCGAATGAATAAAGATGAATATATAGCTAAAAAGGTCACTAGAACAAAAAAGCCCTAAAATAGCGTCAACAGACCCTTTATATCCGCATTAAAATTAGAACAACAGCCCCTGAGATTCCCCCGTATAATCTCGACATTAGTTCGATATGAATGTGGAAAATGTCAATAAAACTCTTTAATTAGAAAAAGACATTTCCTAAAATATCCTTTAGAGTAAGGACATGAGTTGCTTAAAATACCCAGGAAATCTAAACGTAAAACTAGATGCTGCTTCCAGACTTTAGTTGGTAGAGAATTTTTGTAAATATCGATTTTCAAATGATATTGAAACACAAAAAGCTTATCAGAATCAAAACAAAGAAAAGACTAAAAAAGCAACACTTAAACCAAACTTAAAAGTTGCTTCCAATTATCGCTTAATATGACTAAAGTTGATAAGATCAGAGTGATTTTTCCCTTTATATTTCCACTAATGGATTTTGATGCAACGTTTTCCGAGCTTTTGCCTTAGTAGTAACAGAGCTGTTATTGACTGAAACACTGAAAACTAATGTTGGTGGCATTTATTTACTTAGGATTAAGTAAATAAATGACGATAGACTTTGTTTTATGCCAACAATCGACGATTAGACTTTGTTTTATGCTCAATTGTGGGCTGACGTCATGTAAGGCAGTGAGAAACAAAGGAATGTTAAATGTCAAAATTAAAAATTTGAAGATAACCAGTACAAAATGGTAGGAGGACCTCTCTTCTGTTTTAGGGCAAGATATGGTACTAGTAGCTCTGGTATGATTTAGAAAAAAAAATCAATAAAAGCATACCTAGGATCTAAACTTGAAACGCGTTTTACTCGAAGCTTAAAAAATTCCACCTGCATCCCTTTGCTTCTCCCTGCCTCATATATATGCCATTGAGTTTCGTACAAAAAGATCTAATCCTGCCCAACCTGAAACCTGTCTAATCTGTTAACAAAAAAGTCTCTGATTGAAGATTTGGAAGCAATTAACAATATATATATACTGTTCGATATTACAACTTCATACTGCATAAAAAAGAGAAATTTGCATCATATGCAAATTTTGCATATTTTGTTACTTAAGGAGTACTTACGTAGTCCGGCTAGTGTTGATCAGAAAATAATTTTGAAGCCAATCAATATTTCTGCTGTTAGACTATTTTAGAAACTATATTTAAACTTTATGCGGTAAATTATACTAAATTTATACATAATTCATTTATACCACTAATAATGAATTATGCATGAACTTAGTATCAAATCCGAGTAACCTTTTTTCTGCCGTCGTTTCCTTAACTATATTAATTGGCACTTAATTCTAACTGATCGTGAGAGATTTGTTACGTAAAGAAAGCCTTCTTTTGTGTTCACAGTAATCCTTAGAATCACCTAATAAAACAGGATAATGTGAAGAGATACTGGACACCATTCCCTTTCTTAGCTCTTTCTAGAGAAACATTAGATTATGATTAAAAGCTCACATTCGATATTTAAAACAGGAACTTTTCCCAAACCTTATTTGATTATGTCTGTTATTTTGCATCGACTTTTAAAATATATGTGTTGAAAAATGGTAAATCCACGTTATTAAACACAAATTGCAAATACTAGGAGCATTCCACCGTCATGTGAGGGACACGAAGACGCTATCATTATTTTGTTATAACTCTTAATATTTTAACTAAGCAGGGGTAAGCAATTTTTTAACCTTTATGTTTCATGCAAAGATACTCCAGATTCAGTTACATTTTTATTAAGCGATTTTGTTATTTAAAATTTAATTTATTTGCATGCGTCAAGTGCGGGACATAAGTCAACCTCTTGTAACTTCGGTATGAATTAGTGAAGATTTTTGCTCTCTCAATATATTAATGTTAAAATAAATAGTTGGTTTTGAGAGCAAAGTTTCTAATGTCTAGGAAACATATCTCATTTGTTGAGAAACAATAATTTAAACCATTGAAAAAAATTATGTATGGGGCCATTCCACGAAAAATTAGTCGCATTGTCCCGCACGTGACGGTTTATATAGTGCATTAAAAAGGATTGTTTTAGAAAAGTAATGACGAAATCTTTTGCTTAAGGAATAACACATTCGTTTGTACTTTGTTAAGCAATAAAAATTTTATCATTACCATTTTAAATTATTATTTTTAATGAAATATATGAAGCGTCACGTGTGGCATAAAATTACCGGTTTCCGTTGAATGGCCAACAAGTACACGTGTTTTTAGATTACTAGAAGTTTTGGCTTTTGCACGGTTTATGGTTACATGGATCGGGTCAAACCCAATGGCTAAACCATATAGGATTCGTAACAACAGACGTGTACTAATGTGGTCAGATTTTAACCTACTTTCCCGTAAAAGTAAAAGAACATAAGAAAAAAGCAAGAAAGGCTTATTTATTTTCTACAATATCTCAAAAAAAAGTCAAAAATGAATTAATTATTAAAAACAATTGAAAAATTAAAAATTGTGAAGTAGCGTTTTGAGATGGGGAAAAGGTGTGTTGATCAGTCTGTCTGCTCCAACCTAATAACTTTTGAGTGAACATACCTATTCGAAACAACTAATTTTTTGATCGAAACATCGCGGCGAGAACATATTTCGCTTTTTGATTTGAACAATTTTTTGTTTAATTTTGCACAGTTCAAAAAACTTAAAATTAGCTCCTACGGGTATAAATATAGATCCCGAACAAGACGGACTCGCTTCAAAAAACTATGTTATAAAAACCTATTCATGAGTATTTTTCATTTATGTGGGTATTTTAAGGGTATTTTTTTAACAAATCAAAAAATTTCAACATTAACGGTAACACGAAAAATTATCTTTTTGGCAAAACAAAAAAAATTGAAAACATTTTGTAAAATCTCAGTATATTCTCAATTTCAAGAAATAGAAAAAACAAGTTATTTATGAAAACCGAAATTTCATCTCCGTAGACTCAAGATTGACGACAGACAGAGATATTTAAGAGAGGGATAAGTATAACTGAACAAAAATAAAATGAACTTAAAAAACAAGTACTTTTACCAGGGCTACGGAAAGGAAAAATGACCAACTCCCGACTCCGACTCCTAGAGTTTTAGGGCCTTCGATTTCGAATCCGTCGCCTTAGTAGAAATACAGACGCGGAAGGAAAATGAATGACTCCCACTCTTGGAGTTTTAAAGCTTCCGATTCCGGACTCCGACACAAACTCGTTTACGCGAAATTCAGTCGATTTTGACCACACAGCTCCAACTCCAATGCCCTGTTTTTTACTCTAAAATAAATATTGTTGAAATAATTTGTTTTTTTTTTTTTTTTTTTTTTTTTTTTTCTCGTCTTTTTTTAACTTTTTGGCAACGGGAAATAAAAAAGCACAGCACACCGAATTTCCTTTCAACAGAATGAAAGAGCTGTGAAGACATTTTTTCTTCTTTTTTCGATAAACACTTATTATTTAAAAGGACATTTTATTATTTATTTATGTATTTTCTTAAGCGCATTTATTTATTTATTTATTAGTTTTTGGCAACGAGAGGAAAATAAATTCCGATGAGCTACAAGACTACTCCAGAAAACTACAAATGAATTTTTGTGAAAAAAGTATTTTAGTGAGATTTTTATTTTTAATTCTTAAAAAAAAAAAGAAAACCAATAAAATAAATTTTTTATGGAAAAAAATGCATTGGTTTCATTGCTTTAAAGATGCTACTATTTTATTTGTTCGTTTACTTATTTTTTAAGCTTCTACTTCGTCAGATGAGCAAGGCAAATTTGGTTTCTAGAAATCAGCTAAAAATGTTTGACATAATTTGAAGCCTTAGTTAATTTATTGAATATTGATTAGATACTAGAAAATCGATATTAGTATACGGACAATTTTTCTCGCTTAGTTCTGGACGGAACTTTCTTCTATCATAATGCTAATGTATGGATTGCATTCAACTTCAAAAGGCTGCCTGCTGCCTCGAGATTTCGCGCATAAGGATGCCATCGGGAGAATTAATTATAATTTCCTGAATTTTATTATTTTTAAAAAATGAGTCTGTTAATATTAAATCTTTGTTTTTTACTTACTCATACTAATGTGACTATTTTTTTATGTACATTGTAAAAGATTTTGTGCAACTTTACTCCATAAAATCTGTGGCAGCTTAGCTGCCTCCACTGGTCTGAGGTAACGTAACTGATATAGCTGGTGTAAAGTTACACATAGCTTGTGGAAGGTTACACCATGGTAATGTAACTATAGCATAACATCTCACTGATTTCTGCTTAAGGTTACACCAGTGTTTTCTACATACTTACAGAGAAAATATTTAAAAGATTAGACATTACCAAAAATTAAGCTTTCATCTGATTTTCTAACGTTTTGTCAATTTCATGCATTTTAAACCCCAACCAATATACACCAATTACTTATTTATTTTAATATACGACCAAGACATTTTTATTGCACTAAGAGAGGAAATGACCTGAGTGGGGTCCGAACACGCGACGCGAGTTCCGCGAAAAGGCCGTTTTTATCGCTCAGTCACCAAGGACGGCTTTCGTTACGCTAATAAGAGTTTAGTTGCTCTGCGCGTATTCTTATCTTTACGCATGCGCTTTGAATTCTACTAAAACCATAAAGCAAGTTTCCTACAACAATTTGAGTTTTTAAAACAATGACGCTACACACTTCAGAATTCGCTTAACATTACATCCATTAATGCTAGTAACCTAACACTTATTTTGCAGTGTACTTTCATTTATACTTCAGAACTAAAATGACATTAATTGCTTTTCCTTTTCAATCCATTATGTAGCAAGCTGTTCGAAATTCAGACACTGAAAACGTAAGTAGCTTTACCCCTTGATAGCTAAAATATAATTTTCCTTTAATGTTTGGGATAAACTATTTACTGAACTAAATATAAATCCTCTGTTTTGCTTTGAGTGACATATAAAAGTCCTAATAGCTCTTTTATGAGTTTCCACCTTCATCATTAACTAATGTTTCGACGGATTTAATTCTTTTGCGCAGTAACGTTTTTCTTTCCCGCCGAAAATTATTTTTTTTTACTCCATTTCTTGCGAAATTTTTAGCTTCATTACCCCCGTAAAAATATAGAGAGAAAAAAATATGAAAGTGAGTTAGAAACGTCGTTTCTTCTGTTTATGAAGAACTTGTATTTCTCTTTTTATTATGTTTTTTTCCTAAATTTTTTTTGGTTAAAAAAAGCTATTACTGCTTACATCTCGCTTTTTTAAATTGTAATGATTGAAATGTATTTTTTTATATGTTTTTCTAATAGATTGTTTTTTTGTTTTACTTTGTTTTCATGTTTATATATTCCATCTGTTTTTAATTACTTATATCTGTTACTAGGAATTAATAGACGAAAAGGAACTCAGTCGCTCTTAAATTTAATTACATACAAACTTGAATATATTTAATAAAAAGTAGCTGTACACTATTATTTTAAAATGACCTAACAAAAATAATCCTATTTTAAATACATTAACTATTAAATTAAAGTAAAACGAAAAAATAAAGTAATGTTCACATTTTTCATTCGAATGAGTGTGTGGACTGTGGGTGTGTTTTCCCTTAAAAAAGTCCCAATTTGTTTCGCACTTATGTAATTGCTTTTTGCCAAAGTACGCCATTTTGTTATTTAAATTTAAATGCAAAGATTTCGCAATGGGGTTGTTTCCGAAATTTCAAAAATATTTTTGTCTGATAGAGCATGCTTAAAAACATTGTATTTAACCATTTTTTAAATAATTTGACAAAGTTTAATATTTTTTAACAATTATTTTATTCGGTGCACAGACTGAAATTCATTTTTCTGCACTTCTGCACATGACATCACAAGGGATGAAATGCCATTCACTGATGCTATCAGCGCACAGCGCAAATTATCATAACCTGGCAGCGCGGTTGACAGCAAAGCGTAAAAATTCAGCGCGGCAATGGAATAACGCGCCAAAGTACATTACTGGTGACGTTATAAAGACATTGCGTCGTTTTCCAAATTGGACGTGTAAAAAAATTTTTGAAAAAATAATTGTTATGAAAATAAAAAAAATTCTGGCTCCATGTTTTTTTTTTTTTTTTTTTTTTGCTTATTCTATCAATTTCAGTAACTAAAAGTAGTACTTTCGACTGATGGAAACAACCTTATTATGAATGAGGCTGAGTTACAGTAACGTATCAGTTTGGTGGTAGCTAATGTATTTGGCGGATTTATTTGATGTTTCAAATGATCTTTTATTGGTTTTTTGTGGCGTAACTTATTTGTCAGAATTTTCTAAACTTATTTACTCGTTTGAAATAGCTGGGTAATTATCCAAAAGTCTTGGCACCTGCTAAGAATTAGTAAACTTGCTACGATACCGTTACCGTAACCCTGGCTAACATAACAATTACGCACATTTACTGCATAGAGCGCTAATTTTTTGATAATTACCTCATGTGTAACGGTATAACGTAAAATATTGAAACAAGTTTGTGTTCTTATTGTAAGATATTGAGTATGAATTAAAAACTCAGAAATGGTAAGCTGAAATTTATGCAGAATTTAAACTTTCAGAAACACCAGTCATCGAGTCAATAGTGCATTCAGTGAAAAGTGGTAGTGGAAATAAGGATGTTAAAAACAGCGACAATCAAATAAACGAAATGTTCATGAACAGAATGGCCAATCCAACAATTAATTCGTCAAAGTGGTACATGTTAGCGAAAGCAAAACAAAGAGTTTTTCTTTTTGTCATCAAAAATTCCAATATTTGTCAAAATTGAATTCGAAGGTTTTATTTATTTATTTATTTATTTCATTTATTTTTTAAGGACTAAGGCTGTAGTTCAACCCAACATTGAAGTTAAAGCAACATGAATTACATAAAGCAACAGAAAGTTACTTGATGCTCAGAATTTAAAAACTAATTTTAGCTATATTTGAGGTGCCGAATCGAAATATGAAATTAGTATTCCTGTATCAGTTCCACTTTTACAGATGAGTGCTGCTGTTACGCCCAAAATGCGCTGTCTTTACTCAATTTCGAGCACTTCTAAAGCAAGTATAGGCTTCTGAAACAAGGTCATGCTTCTGACTTATTTCCCTTATTGCCAGTCTGAAATTCAGTTACCAAAAAGAAAACTCACACTACACTGTAAGAAAGTTTGTGTAACCTTATTCCATAAAATCGGTCGCAACTTAGCTGCCTCCACTACTCGCGAGTAACTTAACTGATATATAACTGGTGTAAAGTTACAAATCTCTTGTGGAAGGTTACACTATGGTAATGTAACTATAGCGTAACGTCTCACTCATCTCTGGGTAAGGTTACACCAGAATTTTTGGTATGCCTACAGAGAAATTGCTTGAATGGTTACTTATTAGCAGAAATCAAGCTTACATCTGACTTTCTTAAACAGTTTACCAGGTTCATGCTTTTTAACAACCAATATACACGAATTATTTTACTACACAACATTTATTTGTTTTAATATACAAAAAAGAAATTTTTACATCACTAAGAGAGGAAATGACCTGAGCGGTGTTCGAACCCATACGCGAATCTCGCAAGAGCTTTTACCGCTCGGCTACCAAGGTCGGTTCTCGTTCCGCTAATAAGAGTTTGCCTGCTCTGCGCCGATTCTTATCTTTACGCATGCGCTTTGAATTTTACTGAAACCATAGTGCAAAGTTCCTCAAGACAGTTTGAGTTTTTAATACAATGATGCTACACACTCAGAATTCGCGTAACGTTACACCTATTAATACTGGCAACCTTACATATTTTTTTTTTACAGTGTAGTTGGGGTAAACCTAACCAGGCAGCATTGTGAACGCTACGAAGATCTTAATCACGTCATTACACTGATGCCATTTTAGGTTCTCCCCAACTATACAGTGCTGGCCAAATTATTGGACTAAGACTTTTAAAAGCAAATTCTTTATTGATTACATAACTATAGACACATTAACGAACAGTGAAATAATTACCTAATATTTAGTATGCATTCCCTTGTTCTTGATGAGCATTTTAAGTCTTTTTGGCATACTTTTCACAAGGTTTACACCATTTCCTAACCTTTTTAAAAAGGAGGTAAAAAATTGTTTATACTCACTATTATATATACTCACATACACATACTCACTAATTAACTAAAACTAACTTTAAATATAACAGAACACACTAATAAAAAGAACTAGTGAACTGTTTAAGCTGATTGAGCTTATATTTCTCGTAGGTAGATAAACAAAGAACATAAACAAAGCAGACAGTGCTGCCACCTGCAAACATTAAATTATGCTAAAATAACGTAATAATCAGTGTATACAGTATGTACTGTACTTTAACAGTAAAATAAATAGTATTTTAGTACAAATAGTGTACAAAAAACAAAAAAAAACTCTTTAGTCTAATAATTTGGCCAGCACTTTAGACAAGGCAAGTTTAGTAACAACTACTACACTTCAACTACAGTCATCCCCCAGGTCTGATCAAAGCTGTATCTTTAAAGGATCTTCCTCCAACACCAACCCTTTCTATCCCAATTCCAAGACTGATACACCATTTGCTGTCACCTGTAAAATGTGATTGATGTCCAAAATGCCATCTCAAGCCTTTTTTTTTCTCCAAAACAAACTGATTTTTGTCGATCATGTACTGAAAATTTGCACATTAGATTACAAATTTTGTTAACAATGATGGTTCTCACTTCACGGATTAAAAATTATAACTTGTTAACATGTATTAGTTTGAAAAAAAATCGGAAAGTATGCACAGAAATGTCAAATTAATGAATTAGTAAAACAGTGCCTTGAAAAGTGTAAATACAAATTTATATATTTTTTACTGATTGAAAAAGAAAAAAAAACATTTCTTCCATGTTATCCCAATAAGTAACATGAAAGCACCTGATAGTGCTACCTTAACTGAATAAATAAATCTTATTTAACCTAAAGCAGCAGTTCCTAAATAAAAAGATTTATCTATCCCACGAGATACAAATTACTTTAAGGCTGAAATTACTAACAATTAATTAATTTCCCTTTCTAAGTCAAAATCCATTATCGTGTCCATATTTCGAGTGCATCGTTTCATTAAAAGACCATTAAACTATGTCATTTAATTACGTGGTCACAAAGAGTTTAGCGGTTGCTACGGATTTAAAATCCTTGTAAATATAGAGTTAATGATGTTGTTGCGCACTAAGAATAATGGAAATATTTTGATGTACTTATTTTAACATAAATTACTACATTAATATATTTTGAGTCATAAACGTATACGTTAAATGTATATTATTAAAATATGTATTTATTTACTGTAACATTATAGGTGACTTTATACTTCTTTTATAACTTTAGAAATTTTAGCAATGGTAAACTTTTTATTCAAGTAATTGAGCTTATTTTTGTTTTATGTCAGGTTGGTTTAAAACTTTATTTGAGAAGAATAAAGTGAATATCTCACCCTTTTTTAGTGAAGATTTTTTTCATTGATCAGAAACAATAAGTATATATTTTCAATTCAAAATTGGCGAGAGTAGGGTTGCAATAAAGAATGCAAAGCTTGTCATTTTTACTTTTCCGCCAACTCAATGCAGTTATTGCTGCAACTTAAACATTTCAGGTCTAAATAATCATATAACGAAAATAAGGTAGACCAGGGGAATGCCGCCACCTTAAGGAACTTCAATTTTTATTACCATCAAAAATCGTATTTATGAGCTAGAACAATATTTTGGATAATTGTATTCCATCTTAAGAATGTATACAAAATTTGTCATTAATAGATCTACAAAAAATAGTCATAAAACATCAATTTGTCGACCTCTGTACTGTGGCTGTATTATCTAGGGAGCTGGGGTAATCTCGCCATGGATCTACGGTAATCCCGCCACCAGCCAATATGACTAAAAGACTAAGAAGGAAAATTTATTGAAAATCCTATATGCAATTAGCAGTACAATATAGGAATTGAAAAGCAAAAGAAATGATATTTTTAGCTTATACGAGTGAAAAAACCGTATTTTGAATTCATCTGCTATTGACATTTACTGTAATTTACAGCTGTTTCAGCATCGATCGACTCTGAATGCACCCACTTGCTACAACAAGTGCATCTGTATCACAGTTCGTTCGTTACATATCTATTGCATATAGCACAAAGTTGCACAAAGTTTGCATTGCTTGGATCAAAAAGGTCACCATTTTCGTAGTCGTCACGAAACTTTTTGACGGCAATGCCCTCCTCATCTGAAGAGTTTTCCAAAGTAAAAAGTCGCTTGCACCGTTTCTTAACAGATTTATTCATTTTCGTTTGCCGTGTTATCACTGCTTTATATTTCTTTGCATTTGGATCTAGTTTTGATATACATTCCCGAAACCTTTGTTGCAGATTTTCTTTCGGCTTGTTTCTTTTTCAATGTCTTTTCCGTTCTTTTAGCTACTGTTTCTTCCAAAACTGTCTTCATTGGGTTTCCCGTTAGAATTGACGAGTGGCCTTTACTTTTAGAACTTTCCTCTACTCCTTGTGCTGTCAATTTTGGAATTGGTGAAAACTTTTCTAGCGAATGAAGAAACGTTTTTTGAGGCACATCTTGAACAGGCTTTAACGAGCAAGGTGCTACATCCAGTAACTCACTTTCAGACATATTGCTCGCATTTACAATATTATTTTCTACACCAGTTTCTTCTGTTAAGACTGATTTCTGTTAACTAACTCTTTTTACTAGGCGCAGTTTACAAAAGCGCATTTTTGTTCCTTTAAAATATTGCTTTTGACCTACACAGTGGAAATATGCTTCCGGGGGTAATGCCGCCACCATGGCGGCATCACCCCGGGGAGGTGGCGTCATAACACCGATCCGACAGGATGGAAGAAATGTAGATTAAACACATTACAAAACAAACGGAAGTGATCAATATTGTTGATTAAAATATAGGCTAAAATATCTAGTTAAAGATTGTTCATAGCAAATGCTGCCACAGTAGCATCTAAAGGTACATACCTCAGCTTATTTAAAGTGGAAAAGTAAGATCAAACTCCTTCAAAACAACGTTCGACACTATAAGAAAAAAAAAACGCACGCAATAGCTGCCATCGACTTGGGGCATTGGTTGTAGCATAGTTTGCCACAGGTCAGAAGCTGTCATGCCGGCTATCCGGTTTCCTTGACTCAAATATCAGGGGTGGCGGCATTTCCCCAGGTAGCGGATATCGCCCGGTCTACCCTACACTTTTAATACATTTTTTTTTTCATATCGCTAAAATGTTGCTAAACTCGAAAATATGGCATGCGTCCTTTTTTCCTTCCCTACCTTTTTTAAGGAATGGACTCGTTTTCTCAAATGATGGAAAAGGGTAATTTGTTCGCTGCCGGACTATATTAACTGTAGAAGGCTCTAGTACATAAAATGTATTATATGCATTTTAACTGCTGTACGAGACAAAGTTTCCCAAGCAGTCATGTTAACCTACAGATTTTTTGAAGATAGGAATAGAATGCACAAAAATAAACCAATATGCAATAAATTTGCACTAAGCAATATGCATTAATTTGCTTTAATTTGCATTTTTATAAGAGTTATAAAAACAGTGGCGATCTTGCATGTGCGACACCCGGAACGGTAATTTGTGGTGTCACCCCTCCCCCTTCCCCCAACAAGCGCAAAAGGAAAAAAAATGAAATTTTATGTAAACAAGAAAGTCATACAATTTTCAAAAACATCTACATGTGTGTTACAACGGAATTTCAATTGGACTAATGTACAAAAAAAAAAGTAAAAGTGAGAGGTCCGGGGATTTGCCCCCAGGAAAATGATGAAATCTGTAGTTTGAAAAATGCATTTTAGCTTCATATTTTTGAAAAGCACTCGATTACACTTTGGGTATCATCCTCCGGGCGGGTGACAAGTGGAGCGGAGCGCTCCCCCCCCCCTCCCCGTAACAACGCCACCTGTAAAAAGTCAAAATATGCTAAGGCAATCGATATTTCAACAATTAACAATTTGCTTAAACCTCCTTTATCGTTTCCCGACATCTCAGTTTCAATTATATCTGAATGCATGTCTTTAAAAATAATTTTAAAGTATTAGAATAAAACATCAGGTCAAATAAAATATTCATTCGACGAATATCAATTCATTGCATTCTACTCGAAGTAAAACTCAAATTAAAAGACATTGATCAGGTTAAAATGATAAAAACAAATCAAATAAGCATTTTCGTTGAGCTCATCGGATATGTTATACAAATACAATTTTGAAGAAAGGATCAGAGATCCGATTCTATTTGGAGCTGAATTTCATTTTTAAAGTAAATAGAATTACGTTTTTGGAGGCATACAGCGGGAATGGTGAAATGTAGGAAATGAGAAGTGATAAGAAAAACGAAGTTTGCCTGAAAGTCTTTCGTCTGCAAATGACCTGGTTTTATGGGGATTTTTTTCTACAAAAGAAATGTTTTGCTTTCTTACTGTAATTCAAGTAATTGTCTTGTTTAAATGTTCTCTCGCCTTGAACTGTTGTTATTCTTCAGTTTAAAACGTTGACAGTTTTGTTTATGTTAAGGGAGTCCGGACACATTTTGAAAAAAAAAATGTATTAAACAGTTTAGAGTTTTGAAATTTGTTGCATTAATTCACCATCTTTTTTTTTAATAAGCAAAACTATCACATACATATTTTTAAAAAAATACTCAAATTTAATTTATATATCTTTTAAACCATGGGGTTGCTTTTAGTTGCTAAGACTCAAAATATTCTTTGTTAGTTTACATTTTTTTAAAAAAAATTAGGCACAAATATCTAAGCTTTAATTTTTATTCGGCAATTTAAAAAATATTAATTTAATAAAAAACAGAAAATTCAAGTGTTTGAAGAAAAAATTAGAAAAACTCTAAGATACATTTTTAAAAAAATCATATTTTTTCGCAGTAAACTTTTTTTTTTTTTCCAAATTTTGAGAATAAAAATTAATGTAAATTGTTTGAAAACAATGTGCTCCAAATTTCATTATTTTATCTTTATCATTTCTTGACTTATAACAGTTTGAATGCAAATAATCGGGAAAAATTGTATCATTGAGAAAAACGCGTTTATATCAATTAAATACATGCTAAAAAAATAATTATATCTTTTGTTCTAATTTAGATATATACAAGATTCAAACGTCATTTTAAGCAGAAAAAAGAGAAAAGGTTTTTAAATGATTAATAAAAAGTGCAAAATTTGACGATTTTTGTGTCCCGGACACCTTTAAAGTGCGTAAAAAAACTATCTAAATTCTTAAATTTAATATCAGTTATAAAAACCCGTAACAATAAGATTCTTTTCACAGCCTACTAAAAGACAATTTGAAATTCGTATAAGTTTCAAAAAGTGTTTCATAGTTCAAACCAGAACTAAACTGGTGTAAACTAATGGCTTTTCTAATTCTAATTCGGCAAAGAATAAAAATATTGGTCTGTTAAACTTTAAGATGAATTGTATTAGGCCAAGGACACCTGTATCCTGTACTGATGTTTAAAATTACCAACAGTATACAGCTGTAGTTTAAACTAAAACAGTAAAACTTGTAAAGTTTAGCACTCTTGTAAGTTGACCAACTGTCTAAGTTGACAGTTTTTTTCAGGTAGAGAATCAGACCCAAATGATCTAAATCAACCTCTATAAGTTGACCACCTGTTTAAGTTGACTGCTATAGTAGTGTACTGCAAGTGGTCATCTTACACATGTTTCACTGTAATAACAGTATTATGGATGCAAAAGAAAACATATGAGGCAGTGAGAAGAAACAAATGGATGTAGGTTGCAGAATTAAATATTTGGAGATAACCAGTACAAACGGTAAGTGACCCTCTCCTTTGTCTTGGGGCAAGATATAATCCTGGTAGGTGCTGTTATACAGCATGGTTTGGAAATTTAATTTCAATGAAAGTCTACCAAGGACCTTATCTTTTTACGCGTTTTACTTAAAAGTTGAAAATATCCGCTTACATCCTTTTTTTTCTCGTTGCCTCATACATTGAAGAAATCAAGGAAGAGAATGTATGGACAAGTTGTTTTAAATATAAGCTACACATTATTTGTAATGACACCCTCTATCACTGACGTATTTCTGAAATGCGGTTTATTCTGGCACGTGTGCCTTTATCATACTTTATGAATGTTGTTAGCAATCAAGCACAAATACAACCAATAGCTATAAGCAGAATGTTTGGGCAAGTTGAATGTAGTTTGTTTTAAATATAAACTCCACATTATTTGTAATGACACCCTCTATCACTGACATCTTTCTGAAATGCGGTTTATTCTGGCACGTGTGCCTTTATCATACTTTATGAATGTTGTTAGCAATCAAGCCCAAATACAACCAATAGCTATAACCAGTATGCTTCTGTCTTCGGAAATCTCATTGTAACAGTGGGAAGAAATTGTTTCCTAAACTTTCTAATTTACAGAAGAATTGATGGCACACATTCATCATTTTCAAAAATAAATTCTCAAATACAGAATTTGTACTCAAGAATTTCATTTTCGGAAATTAGTACTCATATTCATTGAGCTTAGCCGAACTAAATGCTGCTTTTAAACTTCAGAATGTAAAATTTTGTTTCCAAAACATCTTGTGTAACCTGAGAGTTTGAAGCCGGTACCTATATTGCTCCGAAAAATCCATTTGGAACTAGCTGAATCCAGTATCTCTTGCTCCGGAAAAATCATTAGGAACTAGTCAAAAAATCCGGCATCTCCTGCTGCTGTGAAATCCTTAAAAACTAGTCCAACCGTAATTTCTTCCGAATAAATCCATAGGAACTAGTCGAATCAGATACTTATTGCGCCGAAAAAATGTTCTTGAACTAATTGAGTTCACTATTTTTGATCCAGAGGAATTCTTAGGGAGTAATCGGGGGAATAAGGCATCTCTTGCTTTGAAGAAGCCCTTAGAAACTAATCAATCTCCGTAACTTTTGCTGCTGTGATATTCCTTAGGAACTAGTCGAACACGGAATCATCCGCTATAAAGGAGTCCTTACGAACTATTTTTCACAAAAAAAAACTCTAAAAGAGAATTCTAGGCATAGCCGTTGAATCTCTTGAAAATCGACGTACTCGAATGGGAGACCTTATCTGGTAAGTTACATTTTAGTATTGAGTTGATGAGAGCAAACAAAGATGCAAGAATTGTTTGTTGCTCTAATGAGGTCTTGGGAATCGTCCCATTTAATGATTGTTGCAATGCTTCATCATGTCAATGACATTTTTCCCAACATAAGACTTGAAGGGTTTGTAGTAACAAAGAATTAACTTCATTTTTTGATTGTTGAGAAACCTCTAGGAGTTAAACTCCATGTTCCCTCGAGCGAATAAAGCAGCTAACTCATTCTGGCAAATAACTTGAGAACTATCAACCGAAAATAACTCCTTGTTGAACCAAAAGACTAAAAATGGAGTTAGCTCTTTGTTGCTGCAAACCCTTCAATTATATTTTTTATTCGTAAATAGAAATCAAGCTAATAAATTTACAGCTTTTGATGAAAGAAATTAAACCTACATAATCAATGTCGTTAAAATACATAACCCAATGTAACAAATGAAATCTGCCTTATCATATATCTAGCAACGAATAAAGTAACGTTTATTATATTTACTGAAAAAGTTTTTTATATGATATCTGATTCAGTTAAATTTTAGTTTTCATTTCAAATATGTAATGCAATTTTCACTTAGTGATGAGATTTCAGAGCAACTTTTCATCGCATTGTAACATGTTATAATACGGAGCAAAATATCACTCCTTTATAAACTTAATAATAAAGTTTGAAAAACGCTAACCAATGCTACAAAAATATTGACAGTTGAAAATGTTTTTTCGTTTTAATCCGAATACAAAGCTTTCAAAATGAATAGCGAAATCGGGTTGTTAGTCAAATTTGGTATTGTTTGGTATAGGGAAAACAAAATGTTTCTTGGGGATTCTTATCCGTCTTTGTTGACTCTTACTACTTGTCGCAATGAACTTTGTTTTGTATCGAGTCACAAAAGCGAAATGGCATTCGATTATTCTTCGACTTGGATGAATTCAGGAACAATTTCTATTATTATTTTTATTATATCACAAACATTAATTACAAAAACTGTATTTGATTTTCTTTTCAGTTTCATCATGTCATTCTGTTTTGACCAAAATTTATATTAATTAATTTATTTTTGAAAACAGTACTATATTTTAGGGTTATGCAGGGGCCTATATCATGCAGTTAAAGCGCAATACGAATTTACAAACACTAAAGAATAATTAAAAGTTCATAAGCAACGAGAAGTATAACTTTTAATCTCTGCAGCACGTCAAGTCATAAAAAATAGAGTATGTTTTAATATACATAAAGAGACCAGACATTCCGGTTTTGATGTGACAATCCCGCTCTTTGTCTCACAGTCCTGCTGGCAGAATATGCGGTCAATATGTCCTGCTTTTCCATTAAAGTATCACTAAAGTCCCAATTTTCTTTTTATACCAAACGAGGAAAAATATGAATCACCACTCTTGTGGGTCATCAGTGTGTTGATGTTAAAATATATTCTCATAACCCCTCTTAACATTTCATATTTATGTAAAGAATTTTTAGATTTATGAGGGGCAGTAAAAATTTGCTAATGACAATTGCTACCAATAGCAAATATGACTGACACCTACTTATGTAGGTATCTTGACACCCATAAACAGCCAAGTTATTAATTCTAACAAAACGCCATAGCTAATTTTCAAAATATTGATTGTTTTCAGCTATAATTTAATACTACATTTTTAAAAAGTAAAGTGCTGTTAAAATTACTGTTTAAAGTACATTGTAGCAGAGGAACTTGTGCAAAAACTTTTTAAAAAAATCTCTTTTTGAACAATATTAGCTTTTTTTTTTTTTCACAAAAACTAAAATGAATAAAAAATAATCTCCCCCTCCCCCTTTTTTTAAGTACAAGCTAAAAGTTACAAACTTCAAGGAGTATTTTTGCGTTGTAGGCTAATTTTCTATGATTAAATTTCATAAATGTATACATAGACTAAGAAATATATTGGCATCGTCTGTACCAGGGTCAGAGCATCGTCTCTTTCAGAGCATCGCTAAATAACTTCAACATGCGTGGACATCACTAAATAACTTCAACACGCATTAACATCCCTAAATAACATCAACAGGCATGGACATCACTAAAAAACTTCAATATGAATGGACATCAATGAATAACTTCAGCATACTTAGACATTATTAACTAACATCAACATGCGTGGACATTACTAAATAGCTTAAACATGCATGGACATCACTAAATAGCTTCAACATGAACGGACGTCACTAAATAACTTCAACATGCATAAACATCACTAAATGTCTTCAAAATGCATGGACATCACTAAATAACTTCAACGTGCATGTTTGTACTTTACAAAATTATCACCCCCCCCCCCCTTTTTTTTTTTTTTTTTTTGCTCTTTTGCGGAACATTTCTTCACACCCTTGATATTTTCTGATATTTTCATCATACTTTTTAACACAAAATAGAGACTCTACACTTTTACCAAGGCATTACTTTATTCACTAAATGACTCCAACATAGTATGCTGTTCTTACTTATCTACAGTATTTACTTTACATAATCTTTCCTCTTGAAACCCAGTGGCTCAGTGGTAACGCTTCGCGCTCCAACGCTACAGGCCCGGGTTCTATTCCCGGATTGGGCATGGGTGACTCATGGTTGGCCTTCAGTGGGTTGATAAAATGAGCACCAAGCGTACTTGGGAACCAAACACTGGGGGTTCCGCGTGAGACTGACCACCTAACCGGAACATCTGCCTTGCACCCCGGAGCCCTTGGTCAGGAAAAATCAGTTGTGCAATGGGCACAGTAAGGCCTTGACACTCACGGGCTGTCGTGCCACAGGGTGTGGTTTGGACTCTTTCCTCTTAGAGAAATTATTCTATAATTTAATGCATTCCGCATCTTTGTTCGTATTATATTTACAAATTATCATAAGAGAAGGTACCAGTCAAAACCACACCTGTACAGTTTCAACAAGAAATGCGTTAGCAGATGATTCCAATATCACTGGATGGTTCTTACAACACTGTATTGTTCAGTAAAAGAAAAACATGTTATATTTAAATTCTGTTTTGAAATATCGGGTCCTAAATCAAACAGAAACATGTCCATTGACTTTTTTCAATCCAAAAACAGCATGTCCAATCTGCCAATAGGAGGCTCCTATTTTGATCACGTGATATGGAGCTGATCTAGCCTATCAAGCTTTGTGACTACTTGCTGTTGAGGTTGTGTTGGACACCTGTGATTGATTTTTGATTCTTAGTTCCTTGAAAAACAAACATGTTCATTGTTATTTTACCCAAAGGAAAACATGTCCATTAGATCCCATCACATTAAGACACGTCTTAATTTAAAAATTTAATAAATTCATCGGTCTTCCAATATTTGAAAACTTTCTCTTAACAGTATTAATGAGAAAAAATCAGTCTATAAATATATGAATATTTTTTTATTTTTTTATTTCATTTAGAAATACGTTTTCGTGTATTCCCAAAAATTGTTTAGAATGGTCATATGACAAGTGTGGTTTTGATTAATACCTCCTCATATGAGACACTGAGAAGCAAAGGGATGTACCGTAAAAGCGGATGAGAATGGTTTTGAGGGTGAGAATGATACAACCCTCAGTTTTGACGTAATAAACGTTTGTAGTGCATTCTGGGCTAGCTCAGTTTCAATAGGAATTATTGTGCAACCTTCTCTGGTGATGAGAGAGTTGTTATCACTGTCAAAACGTCCCGCCAGACGAATAACCTGGTGATCATGAGTTTATTTGTTGTGAGCAACTGGTGCTACGTGTTTGTAGGTAGCTCGGAAATTCATATTGGTGGTCGTTAAATGCAGAAGGAATCACAATTTCGTAAGTTTTTCCCTTCGCTTTCATATTACATAAAGTTACTACCAATTTTCACTCAAAAGATTTTGATGTTGCTGCAGTTACAAATGTGTAAAGTTTTTAATTTGAAGGGCGAGAGTGGTACAATAATTAGTCGAAATTTCGGAGGGTGCGTTGGATTATCAGAAGAAAAAGTACCCTGGAAAAATCACGGGTGTAGATGCAAGTGACTTTGAACTTTCAACAATGTTGAAGCGAGAAAAAATTTGGCAGTGGCCTGAAATAGATGATAAGATTTTGTATAAATCTTCAATAATTATGAAGAAAATAAAGCTTTTGTTTTATCTCGATTTTATTCATGTACCTAACTCTCCAAAGCTCAGTTTCCAGCATAACTTACGTCTACAACACTCCTGTTAAAATATAAGAGTGGTAGAGTACGGTACAAACCACCAAAACCTAAATAAAAACGTTGAAACATGTGCTGTAACATTCTCACCCGCAATGAGAGGTTGAGAATAGTACAAAGAAAAACTGGTCTGGAGGGCGTGTGGGTAAAAATTCAAACTATTTCAGGGTTGGAATCGAAAGCCAAGGTCCTAAACTATAATGATAACGCAACTTCATTTTTTTCGAATGAATGTTAAGTAATTACATTCAGAAATGTACTAAAACTGTACTATAGTCACACGCTTCTACGGTAAGTGGACATTTTCCAAGTTTTGAGCAAAATGCGTTCAAAGCTGCGGTCCTAGGTAGGCTTTTATTGATTTTTTTTTCCAAATCATGCTATATGCAGTACTTAAGAGGGCTACTAGTACTATCTCTGAAACTAACATAGGGGAGAGATTCACCTACCATTTGTACTGGTTATCTCCATTTTTTATTTTGGCATTTAACTGTGCACTTTTAGCTAAAGATCCTCATTAATTTCCTCACCTTCTCAAATAGACTTTTCTTATGCTTGGTTTTTGCTCAAGAACTGCAAATTTCGGATAAAAACAATGTTTATTGGAAATGTGCTGTGCTGTAGTGCAGTGGCAATAGCATCCCTTTGCTTCTCACTGCCTCATATGAGGCAGTGAGAAGCAAAGGGATGTAAGTGTCAAAATTAAAAATTTGGAGATAACCAGTACACATGGTAGGTGAACCTCTCCTCTGTCTTGGGACTAGAGATGGTACTAGTAGCTCCGGTATTTGCTGCTATACAGCATGATTTAAAAATATTTCAATGAAAGCCTACCTAGGACCTAATCTTTAAACGCGTTTTACTTAAAACTTGAAAATGTCCACTTGCATCCGTTTGCTTCTCACTGCCTCATGTAGAGTTATCGCACATTAAATTACAAATTACTATGTGGAGTTATTATATATTATTACCCAGTTTACATAACTAAATGGATATGCATTATTCTATGAGTTATAATAACAAACACGGACAAGATGAGCACAACACGCTTAATCCCTTGTTAAAAGAAAACTAGCCTGAAATCTACAAAAATCATCAGTTTGAGTAGTCACATTGTTAAAGCAGGTAAGATATTTATATACAATTGGATTTATTTGTGAAAACTGCGCAATTTTTTACAGCGTAATTGCAAAAAATAACATTAACTGCGGATTAAAAGATCATTATTTTAAATGAAGCTACCAAAAAATAAATTGCAGGTTCTTACTAAAGAAAAATAAACCTGAGATATTTCCTATCCTAAAGACTTTCCTATTTGTCGTCGTTAGTTTGACTGGAATTTCATTTTTAATAGGATATTTCCCTGAGGCAAAAGTTTTTTTTCTGGACTTATGCAAATCAAGTTTAAAGTGCCTTCAGCTTCGGCAAATAAAAAAGCGGTATTTTCCTGATCGGATGATAATAATCTTAAAGCATGTCAAATATTTTTATTTAAAATAAAAAATAAAGCGAAGCGGCAATTGTCCGTGAAAGGTATTATCTGGCATCATATGCGATATAAGAGCATTTTGCAAATCCTCCAGAATCCTTTGTTGTGTTTTCGGTTTCAAAAGAAAAACAAGCTCTCCTCTTTTTGAAGGTTTTTAAAGAATATTTTGTGCATGTATCAGACTTGTTTTTCTCCAACAACTTTGTGTAAAACTTGTACAGGTACGTTGTTCTGCTTCAAGTCTTTTAAATGAAGAATATTTTTAGTAAAATATGAATGATCACGAAGTTTTATTTACATTAAATAATAAAAAGTTTTAGTGCACTAATATGTCTTAAAGAGTATAAAATACAACGTTACAAATACGCAAACTTGCCATCTATAGCATATTAAATGTATAACGTTGTATTAATAACGTTGTTTTTCCTACTCTTACTTTGATTGCGAAAAGTATTTGTTCATTCGTTCTTTCACAGTTCTCTGTTTTTCTGTTTAATACACTACAAAATGGGGTCGTTTCCAATACTTTAAAAGTTTTTTTTTCTGAAAGAACATGCTTAAAAACATAGGATCTAACCATTTTTTAATTAAGTTGTTCAAGTTTAATACTTTTAAAAAATTACTTAAATCGGTGATCTTTCATTGTTTACATTTCTTGCCGATGACATCACAAATGATGAAATGCCATTCTGTGTTGTCATTCACAGAGGAAATATTTAATTCGCATCTTTACTCACGTGTATTGGCAACGATATGGTTGATAACAAGCGTAGAGCGCAATTTTAGTTCGCTTCTTGATTTATCACGTGGAAACGCGGTACAAAGAAGAGCCAAAAAGCATCATTTGTGACGTCATCTAGACCACGCCTTGTTTGAAAAATCGGACATTTTAAAAAATTAATTAAAAAACATATGTTGGGAAAATGAAAGAATTTTCTGGGTCCATGTTTTTTTTTTTTTTTTTTTGCTTATTCTATCAATTTTAGTGACTAAAAGTACTACTTTTGACTGAAGGAAACAACCCCATTGTAAACAAAGCTTAACTATGAAAATGAGAGAAAAATTCTTTAATTTTAAACTGTTTTTTTTCTTTTACAAAATACTAAGCTGAGCAGCAATACTTCCCACATACATAAACGAGACTCAGCATTGGAAAAGCACATTAGAATGGTTAGTACCGTATTGTTATCTAACTTGCGTACTCGTCAGTTAGTGAGGAAATCGCAGATTATTTTAAAAGTTATGTGCAATACCTTTTTACGTAATAAAGAATTGCCTACATTTAATAGCTCGCTATGTTTACGCTTTGTATCGCATGAGATGCAGCGAGAAGAAGGAAGAGTTAGTGAGGGCCAGACAGACTGAAAGAGATGGCCAGACTGGTTAAAAGTGTAGGCTAGACTGACTAAAAGTGAGGGCCAGACAGACTAAAAGAGATGGCCAGACTGAATAAAAGTGAGGGCCAGACTGACTAAAAGTGGGGCCGCACTGACTAAAAGTGAAGGCTAGACTGACTAAAAGTGTGGGACAGACTGACTAAAAGTGAGAGCCAGACTGACTGAAAGTGGTGGTCAGACTTGCTAAAAAAAAAGGGACCGTCTGACTAAAAGTAAGATCAGACTGACTAAAATAAGGGCCAGACAGACTAAAATTGATGGCCAGACAGACTAAAAGTGATAGCCAGACTGACTAAAAGTGGGGGCCCTATTGACTAAAAGTGAGAGCCAGACTGGCTGAAAGTAAGGCCCAAAGCCAACCATACTTCGGAGGCGCCACTCTATATTCTATCACTTTCAATCAATGCGAAATAAAGTTTAACTTTTTCGCAGTGTCAGTGGGCACTAGTTCATGGTGAAACCCTGTCCAGTCGCACACGAAATAAAGTTTAACTTTTTCGCAGTGTCAGTGGGCACTAGTTCATGGTGAAACCCTGTCCAGTCGCACACGAATACTCAAAAGAAAAAATATGTCATTTATCAAATAATTATTTTTTAGGGTCTTTTAAGCTTCCTTGATTAGTTTATTTCTGAAAAAAAAATAGGAAGTATTCATCACTTTGCATGAGAAATAAAGTTATCTTTCTCATATAAAGTCAGCTAAATAAGAGAAATACCAAAAAAGTATTTTAAGGCAAAAAAAAGTACTTAAACTCAGTACGTTTCCGGCGTCGATGAGCATTCGAAAACAGCTCTGTTTTCAAAAAGTTAAATCTAATTAAGGAACTATTTTGGCAAGTTGATTTTTTGTGACTACAAATACACATATAAATGTGTTATGTAGTACCTTCAAATTGATTTTTTTTTCAAAATAATTACACCTATGATGCAAAACGTTGTATGATTTTCCTCCAAATCGCGAACAGTTAGTACTTTGCTCCGCGCATGATTCTGACTTAATAAATGGGCTTATGTTTTCCAAAATTGACTTAAATTATAGCCAAGTGTTACAGTAAGATGCTATACATATTTCTTTTCAGCTCATAAAGTAATAAATATTTTTTAGAGCAATTAATATTAATATTTTTTATAAAAATCATTATTGTGATGTAAAACCTACTCTTTAAAAAGTATTTTTCAACTAGTTTTACTTAAATTGAGGTATAAGTCTTAGAATAGGTCCCACAAAATACGTACACAAAATTTCAGAGCAATCGAACAATAATTTGTTTAAATATGTGGCAAGTAATTGGCAGAAATTTTACGTTTTCAAAAAAACGCGTCTAACGTTACGTAGAACTCACAATAGTTTCCAATGTAAATAGCCCCTACTATTTTATTAATAACTTCGGAAGTATTTTGACGATCATTAAAAGTTTAGTACCAACTTGTTCAGAAATGTAAGAATAATAACACAGATATTTTTCAAAACATGTGACTTTTTGAGATTAAGTTCTGAGACCCCTTAAAATGTTTTTTTTTTATGAATAAATATTTATCATTTCATTATTTTCTTTAAAATACATTATTCTTCAGTTATATTTATGATTTTTAAAAACATCTTGGGACCCTTAGATAGATGCGGCCTCGGGTCCAGGCTGCCATCATGGTAATCAAACCCTGAAGGAAGTGACAAAAAGAAGGACTTTGAGCGAAACGAGTGCCGAGTTCGAATAACAAAAGCACTTTTATTTACTCTTTCTCAATCTTGCTGACTAGCTGTACTTAAAGTTTTCAATCGTAGCTTAATTACCGTCACAAGAAATTGCCCGTCATCTTGGAGCTAAACGCCAGCTTTCCTTCTATGCCTGTTATGATGAAGAACCCTATTTTGCTTCTTGATTTTGGTTCATTATAAACTACTTATTAATAAATATTTCTAGATTCTTGAAGTTTCATCTTAGCAGACATAAAAAGTTGCGTTCAGCCCCAAGGTTCCTCAAGGCACTTCTCAAGATACAATCAAAGACTTTAGCTACACCTACCCACACTTTTGCCACAAAACATTCTTGTTTCTCCTCTCCTTTGCATCATATTTTGCCCAACGTTCCCTTCTGTCACTTCTTCCCCCTTACTTCTAAGTGCTTTATAAGTCTATTCCACATTTCTCAACCTTTTTTCAATTTTCATTGTAAATTCAAACTTGAGATGCATTAGTAAAATGCGCTTAATTCGATAGTAAAATAGAAAAGATATTGGCAAAAAATGTCAAAAATCCGTATCAAAAAGTTATTCCGGTTGGAAAATCTCTACAACAGCTTAGGCACACATGATAGACCTTGCTCGCGAAATGTCAATATCAAAGGTAGACAACCGTATTTGAAATGTTTCTTGGAAATTTGCCTCTTTCAAAGGAAAACATGAATATAGAAACAGTTTTTAATGATTGGCATATTGTCAATAAATATTCAAGTTGGAAACACAGATGTGCCAAAGTCATATGCTACTCACGTTTCTACGGAATTTCTTTTCTAAGAGAAACGTTTCACTGAAATCGCTATTACTAGTGTCAAGTTATCAAAAAAAATGAAATTGAACCAACAAAATAAAACTCTCAAGTTTATACGTAGACTAGTCATATTCTGTTCTCTTATCCACCATCTGAATATAAATCACGACACCTCTACAAAGTAACTATTAAAATGTACTGCGAAAAAAATTTGGTTATCTACACATTTTATTTAAAATGGCAACATAAAAAGTTAATTTCCGTTTCGAAAACAAATTTCATTTATCTTTAACTTTTGATTTTATACTCGAGCTTAATCATTTAGAATCGTTGGGTTTGCTTAAAATAAGCTTTGAATTCTTGTGTGTTTAAAACTATTCTTGCAGCACTTTTAATGTTCGTAGACTCTTCAAACAAACTTCACCTTATGAAGAAAACACCAAGCTTTCGAATGATTTAAAGCTTTAAAATGAGCATGAATTATTTCTCTGCCATATTATCAAATTTGTGCGGAAAATGAGCTTAAAATTGGACTAGAAAAATAACGAAGTCAAATTTTAAAAAAAACGCTTCGAGGTGCTCATGCTGCTGGGTAATTTTGAGTCAAATTTCATGAAAATCCGCCGAACGATCTTGACCCTACTCGCATGACAGACAGACAGATCAAATTTCAGCTTTATTATTAGCAGAGATTTGTTCAAACTATACTTAAAATTCGCTGTTGTATCAGAAAAATTTCGTGGATTTCTTCCACGATTCCTTCTTTGTAGAAACATTTTGATTTTTTTCTTCTTTTTTTTACATGTAGTAAAACAGCGTAGGAGAAATCAAATAAACGGAACCAAAGAAATGCAATGGATGTCAATATGCTTCCAGCTTTTAACCTCCCAAACATTAAAGCTGGATCAATCACTCAAGGCAGTACATTATCGAAGTTCTAGGGTAGCACTATTCCATGGTGCTTGCCTTAAACACATAAACTGAAGTGCTCATGAGACAACCTAAGGCAAAGGTTTAAAAAATATCGTAGAAATTTAACTGGCTTTTTCAAATAGGAAAAGAACAAATATGGCGAAACTGGGGATGTTAAGTAGTAAATTTTTTTATTTGCTTTATGCTTAAGAAGAAAGAGATTGTTTCCCCAAAGCATGTTGATAAATAAGCACAAACGCATAAGTCCCCTGAGTATTCTGTTTTAGTATCATTTTTTTTTTTTTTTTTTTTTTGTCGCAATTCATGCTAACGTAAAAACATAGAAAAAGGTAACTGAAAAAATAAATTGCAATTTGACACCAAATTGATTAAATTACATGAGAAAACCGCATTTATATTCAAAGACTCAATTCAAAGGAGAAAACAATAAATGTAATGTTGACACCCGAAATTTCTCTGTGCAAATTTAATGATCTATATGTTATTAACTAAAATAAATTGAGCATGCACAAAAAACATGTATGATATGCTCATCAAAAGTTAAACGGCTTAAAAGCATTGTTTAATGATTTTTTAGACCCATTGCTGCTCTTGAAAAATACAGTAAATACAGTAATTATTACACAGTATTATACACAGTTTATTGGAGTCCGAAATCATAAATTGAAATAGTATAACTAAACTAGAAAATCACCCGTCAAGGTATGGTGCATAAACATTGTTTATACATTTGTACATGACGTTCACACGTAGCGTTCATTGTACCATTTTTTCGCTTCTTCATTCTACTAAAATTAGTCTTTCCAGTAAAACAGTTAGGTTACCGAATCCAGTTCAGCCTTGTTAAAATAAAGCAAGTCAAAATAAAGCCCTGCATGTCAAACAATGCCAAAAAAAATGTTATTAAATTCTAAATACCTTACTAAGTTTTGGTGCTTCAACAATGAAATAATGCCGTCACACATACTATGGCGCGAGTTTCATTTTTAATGACGTCAGAGTGTTACTCGATCAGTGATTTTGGCTATTATATATATGAGGATTGAAGGTTCAAAACTAACAAACTGCAACATCAAAAGGCAGTTTTTTCTAAACTGTTCTCCACTCATACCTTAGACTCCACCGACCCTTATTAGAAGGCCGAGGCAAACTTCGGAAAAAAAAAGTTTGAAAAACGATGAATGATAAATCACGGGACGCTGCAGCGTCCCGCCGCCAAGGAAACCAAACGTCAGCAGCCAACAAAAGCAAATCCACCGCCAAAGACGAAAGAAAATAAAAGTGACCAAGAACAGTTTACACGGCAGAACCAAGTTGGGGTTTTCTGGGTTTTCACCCCTCTGTATCGCAGCCCCATGAAGACCAAAGGAGTTCGGTACACTCAATCTCTAGTGTCCCCTGACGATGTAAACCAAAATACAATCCCCTGGACCATCAGGGGGAGGAGGAATTTAAGTCATAAAATTACTGTTCAAAAAAGTTTTCGCTTTCTTTGACAGGGCTACAGCCCAGACGAAAAAAGGGATCAAGCTGAAATTTCGCACACATATTCCTTGTGCCCTAATGATGTGCCTTTTGCGCCATTTGAACCCCTCCCCCCTCCCCCCTCGTTTTTACCCCACAAATCGTACCATCCCGGGGTTCTGCAGCAGCCCCCGGGGGGGCTATGGTAATGATTTTTTGTATAAATATTCTTGGGGGGCCATTCAGGAAATATAAGAAAATTCAAACCCCAGGGACATCATGGGCCGGAGTAATTAAAGTTTGAAATACACTAATTTCCCCTAAATTTATTTGTTCTTACTCTCAGCCTATAGGGTTTGTTAATCTCTGACTGCAATTGCAAGGCTAGAACAGATCTAAGATCTAACGATTATTCAAAAGTTGTCTTTGGAAATGAAATTTAATCAAGACTAATAAAACAGGTCCAACAGTTGCAACTAGACGTTAAATCGCGGATATCACAAATTAGCCACAGCGACTGCGCATGCGCGGACTTAGCTCATCGGGCTTTCTGTTTTAAAAATCTATGCAGTTTGTTTATATTTAAGCAGAGAAACATTAATGAATAAGATTAGAATACAGTCCCACCGCCCCCAGTTTCGCCGATACGAAATTTCTTTTCTTCCTGTTTTTCAGTTTTGATATATTTAAGGGGGAAGAAATTTTAAATATCGGCGAAACTGGGGTTAAACCATGAAAATATTTTGCTTCATAAAAATGTTGAATAATCCATCAAATAAAGAAACTGTAATAGAATTTATTGCGAACTTGTAAAATGCTTGAAAACAACATAATTTAAAATATAATATTTTATTATCTATGCAGTTTTCTTTGCAACAGAGAGGATACAAGGATTGCATTTAAATTTAAATGGCCCAATTCTCACCAAACGAACATAGAATCTTACTGGTCAGAAAATAACACGACGCAAAATTAAGCTTGCCATTATTGTTCCTTAAAAACACAAAACAACGTTGTTTCAATTGAATATTTATGACTTGAAATTCTCAATTCTAAAAATACAGACAAAGTAATTATCTCAATGCAAAAAGATGTGATATCTCAGCAAAAACAACCCTGTTGTAAAAATTTCCCCGCCAGGAAAACCTTTAACTCTTCCCCACAAAAAAGAAAACCTTCATCCTAAACCAAAAAAACCTCAGTCTTAAAAAGTCATGATATCTAGTTTGTTCGCCAAGTATCTACCAAACTATCATCCTCCCTGTTCTCCTCTTCATCACACCTACTTTCGTTAGATCCTCCTCCCACCTTCAACTCCTCAGAAATATGGATAGATCCTTTAAATTGTTTATCTAGTTTGGCGGGAAGCTTTTTGCTCACCAAGCAACCACCTCAACTAGAAAAGCTTCCCGCCAAACAAGATAAACAATTTAAAGGATCTATCCATATTTATGAGGAGTTGAAGGTGGGAGGAGGATCTAACGGAAGTAGGTGTGATGAAAGAGGAGAACAATGTGGATGATAGTTTGGCAGATACTTGGCGAACAAACTAGATATCATGACTTTTTAAGGCTGAGGTTTTTTTGGTTTAGGATGAAGACTTTCTTTTTTGTGGGGAAGAGATAAAGGTTTTCTTGCCGGGGAAATTTTTACAACAGGGTTGTTTTTGCTGAGATAGTACTTTTGCAATTGAAAACCAGAATTTTTACTTTCGAAGTAAGGAGTTGTCACTGAGCTGCAAAATCATGCGTAGGTGATTGAGCCGTTTTCCCTGGCCAAGAAAACCACTTAATCTGTCATCATGGGAATATGAATGCTTCGTAGACGCAACTTCAGACTCCATCTTGAAAGACACCTTCCAGGACATTTACCCTTATTTAAGACTTTATCGGGGGGAAAAAACTAGCCTTTCGTTGCAAAAGGAAAACGTATTCTCCCATTCGCCTCAATGTACCTGTACAAATTCGGATTTTTAACCTGTACAGCCACTAAAATCAAAAATCAAAGCTGTGCAGATGTTGACACTTATATTCTTCTCCAGTTATTAAAAGTTGTATTAAATATATTAAAATTCTGCCACCAAAAACAGCCTCAATTTGCCCATTTATTCGAAGTTTAATTTTGATTTTTAATCCCTGGGTAATCAATTTCTTACCCAACAGTTTGGACTTTGATTTATGTTGTTCAAGTTATTTTTGCGTCTATTTTTTACTTCCTTTTACAAAAAAGGAAGCATTTTATTCGCAAAAAAAATTTCACTCAAAAGTCGGCCTTAATTTCCATTTTGCTCACCCAAAAGTGAATGTTGAGTTTTTTTTTTTTCAACCCGACTGCACGTACATATGTACCTAAGATCGTATAGACGCCCGAAATACCCATTTTGACGTTTTTTGAGTTAATTACAACGAGTTTTCTCGTGACGTCTGTATGTACGTATGTATGTGTGTATGTATCTCGCATAACTCAAAAACGGTATGTCCTAGAAAGTTGAAATTTGGTACGCAGACTCCTAGTGGGGTCTAGTTGTGCACCTTCCCTTTTGGTTGCATTCGGATGTTCCTAAGGGGGTCTTTTGTCCCTTTTTTGGGGGGAAATCATTGTTAGTTTCGATGCAAACACAAGTTATGTTAAAATTTCGCGGGCACTTGGCGATATAACACCAGTTTTTTTATCGCCGTTTTGTCGCCAACTTGGCGACAAATTTGGCGATTTGTTTTTAAATCTGGTTTGAATGTGGCCATTGTTGATGTTTAGAGAGTTAACTCATGAATCATATTAAAATTGCAATAATGCGGAAATTACATTAAATTGGTGTAAAAGGAAGTCATGTGATGCACACATCAGTTCGATTTTACTTTTTACACACGATTGCCACGGCGCTGTAATGACAACTTCACCAGCATTCCACATCCGAAATCACTCCTTATCACATTTGAATGCTGCTTGGTGGTGGGCGGCGGCGGCATTTTTATTGGTCTTATACTGTATTACTTTATAACTTGTATACTTACGCATTCACAGTTTTAGTGCATTTTGTATTACTATACAACACTACTCACGACGTATTAATCAAATGTACTTTTGTAACGGCGAACACGCCTGCTATGTACCCATCGACTACTCTACTATCTTCTCAGCATTATGTTTTATAGCATGTTTTTTTTTTTTTTTCGAATTGTTTTGTGCTTCTATGTCTGATTGTCAATATGTACTGTAATTGTCTGTGATCTTGTTTGTTTGTATGTGTGTGCATTGTTATATGTTGTATTTTGAAATGTATATGTTGAATTTTTAAAATAAAGCTCCGGGGGTCCTAAACTGGTTAAATCACTTAGTGATAGGTACAGTGGGCCCCCGGAGAGTGAAGTGAAGTGAAGTCATCAGTTGAATAATAATGTTCCCTTCTAATTAGTACTGGTTTTTGAAATTGAGTTCAATTAATTGAAAACTACTCTGATGACAAGGGTACGCACTGAAAGGGGTCCTCTGGTTATAAATTTGGGGGAAGACCTGCCCTAGGGGGCTGTGAAGCAATGCAGAAGAGGTAGTTTCAGCGATTTGTTGTAATACAAATATTAACCATGTTTAACATTGCGCCACTGGAATCCAGTGGCATAGCGTCAGGTAACGCTGAGAGTCGCATTTTACAATGAGTCTTTCAGACATATTCTTTGGGTAATATTTTCCTTCCTTATAATTTCGTATTTTAAAGTGAAAACCAGTGAAAAGGAGAGAGAAAAGTGTAAACTAGAGTTGTAAATAGAAGGGGAAACAATAACATTATAGCGATATGTATACGCTGGTTCGCGCTGGCATGCAAATCTGCAAGTTGAAAGTAGCTTTATGTGCATGTCTTTCTAGCAACCAATACTGAAGCAGCACTAATTTCGGTTTACAGTACAGTTCCATCACTTCGATTTTTTTTGTCATACAGCATGGTGTTTTAATCGCTCGGCAACGAAAAATGAAAATGTGTCTATCTAACAAAATAAAAAGTGTATAGGGGAGACTGGGGCAGGTTTTCGCGCTTTTTTTTAATCATTTTTTTTTATTATTTATTTATTTACCTAAGTTTGAAAAAACTGCACTACACCATTCAGAGAAACCTTGGCTACAACGTGGAATTACTTACATCAATTAATTAAGCTTTGTTTTACAGAAACATAGTTTTAAGTGTCGTTATGTCACGTGCGAAAATGCGCCCCGTGATTGGGGCAAGTTTTCGCATACCTTATTAATAGACAGGGGAAAGTTTTGCATGTACTTATCAATATAATCTAAGAAATTAAACAAAATATTTTCAAGGTAGGTTATTTATTGATTTTCAGTAAATATACATTGAAAAAAACTCATCACCAACTTGGCTACTTAATAATTTTAATACATGTAGCACTGTTAAAAACACTAAACGTCATCGTCACTGTCACAATTAATGCATACAAAGAACATAGGGTTTTCTTTGAGGCAAGACTCGTGGACTCATCTTCTGCAACGAGTGCACTTTACCCGTATCTCTTTAGCCTTAGATTTACTGTATAATTCTAAGCAATAAATGCAAGCACCGTCTTCTTCCTCTTCATCACTTGATTCTTCGTTTCTTCGGGCTTCTTAGGTTTTCCAATTTGTCTCTTAAATAAACTCTTTTTTACATTTTTCTTATCTTTCTTTTCATTCTTATTTTTCATTTGTTTTCTCTGCTTAGCTTGTTGCTGCTCTAGTCTAAGTTGCTCTTTGACCGGAGTGTCGGTCAAAAATGGCCGACTTTCTCTTATTTCTTCCATTGCCGGTCTGTTTTCTCGGACCCGCTTTTTCCAGAGGTCTCACTTCTTCTGGGGTACTACACTTTTACTACACTGCTACACTTTTCATACTTCTTCCTTCTTTTACTTTGTTGACAGCTTCTACCATAGTCTCTATGGTGTACTTGCCTCTTTCAGACTTCTTTTTGTAGTGTCGTACCACGACAAATCTGAAAACCCAACACACAGATCAATGTCAAGTCATAATAATCAAGTCATTCTGTGAACATATCAGTTTAATGCTATTTTTATAAACACTTAGGCCTATTTTTTTTTTAACATGTATCTCTCATAAATGATTGAGATTGTGATTTTTTTTTTTTTTTTTTGTCGATTTTTTGTTTAAAAATATATGTTGTCAAATAAGAAGCTTACCTTTTCATGTGTATTTAACTATTTATGCTTCATTTAAGAGTAAATAAACATCGATAAATAGTAGCGATCGAAGGGGAGGGGCATATTTTCGATGCGACGGGGCACGTTTTCGATGCGAAAATATGCCCCGCTTAGTGTTCGAAAACGTGCCCCGTCGCCATGTTTTTCCTTAAACTTCACGCAGACGGTCAAAAAAAGAATTTTATGAACAAACTATCACATCACAGGTAGCTCACTAAATGTGCTCTTTCGAAATATTACAACAGACAAGAACTTAACTTAAGACGTATATGTTTGTTTTTAGTTTAAATGAGGTCATCAAAATTTACTTACCTGTATGAAAACAAGTGAAACTGACGTTACGCAGCGATGTGAACAGCCATCCAACTGAAACTCTCGTAGTTGTCGTCTAGAGGCGCTACCTTTCAACTAGTCTGATCGGTGCTTCGCTCTACCGGCTCGCTAACGAGTTAAAGTCAAATCGAAAACGTGCCCCGCGCGAAAACCTGCCCCGGTCTCCCCTACTGGTCGCTGAAGTCTACTTGTTGCGCACAGTTCTTTAAAATACGTCTTTTTTTTTCTTAATGTAAACTCCAAAGTGGAAGTTTTCGTTTTCAATACCCAATTATACTATATAGTAAAAAAAAAAAGAAATGAAATTGATATTTTCCACAAAATAAAAAGCACAGAAATTTATGTTTGTTCTACAACGTTGCCACGTTGCCGCAAGAAACATTAAGTACACATTTCCAAAAGGTGCAATCGTATTTTTTTTTAGAAAAAAAGATATACTCAAAATTTAAAAAAACGCAAAAAATTATCCTGCACCTTTCACGGTAAACGATAATTTTTCCTGCACCGGAAAAATTAAAATTGAATTTCCTGCACCGAAATTTTTAAAAATTCTTAAAAATTTTATCGAAAATCGCATGTGAAAATATTGCACCTAGCTACAATCATCTCTGGCAGCCTGTATCATTTTGGCCAGGATCCCCCCTCCCCCTTTTTTTTTTTTTTTTGAAAAAGAGTGAAAAAAAAATGTGCTAGTGTTAACTTTTTCTGAATTTTAACTTATGTTACTTTCAAAAACTCTCACGACTATGTAGGAGAGATGTTTTCCATGCCTAACTAAATTGACATTAACTTTACTAATCAGTTAATTTCATTGTACTGAGTTACTTTTCAAATATTATACAACTGTTGTTTCATTTTCTCTTATTTGAACACATTAAATACGCTGCTCCTTTCATTCTGCCCCTACGTGCAGGCGAAGAACTTACAATGCGTGGGCACTTATTTCTATGGATTAATTTAATTTGTCGTAACCTTCACATTTCTTCGTTATTCAATAAATATTGAATGTGAACTTATATTCCTAGTCGTAGCTGTTACTCATAGATAACATTACAATGTAAAACATATATAACATCTTAATATTTATTAAGAGGATAAATTTTCGTTGCCATGGTTACAAATCGTGTGCGTTCATTCACGGCTTAACTTAAGCAGATTTCTCTTTTAAAAAGGAGCGGGTGTAAAAATACCTTTTTTCCAGTGAAAACCTCAACATAGATAAATTTAAAAAGCAAATATTTATCTAAATACAACATTTTCGGATTAATAATTCCCAATTTGAGATTGATAAGAAATAAAAATACATTTCGTTAAAAGCTGTAAATAAGTATACTTTTGGATATCGGCCATAAAATCTTTATTACCGCATTCTAATCACTTTTTTTTTAATTATGACCATGCCTGTTTATCTAATCTAGAAAATCTCCATCCATAATATTACGGATCCAAATTCCTTCTCTATTTCCTTTCCAGTTCATTTGTAGAAACTAGAAACTCAATGAGTAGGGCCCTATCACAATTCGTGATTGCCGAAAAACAAAATTTAATTTCAAGAAAATTCAAATGAATGCTTGATGCTGGATGTTTATTATTTTTGATTTTTACCTCTGTATCTATATTCAAGCTGGTCAGCTTCACATAAATGAGCTATTCAACGATAAAGTCAACCCTTTGTCCTGCACGTGACGGTTCTCTTTAAAAAGTAATAATTTTAAAGGGTAATAACGAAAATTTTTGCTTAAGGAATCAGACCTAAGTTCGTAATTTCTTAAGCAAAAAAAAAAATGTTCATTAATATTTTAAAGTATTATTTTTAATCAAATATATGAGGCGTCACGTGCGGGACAAAATGACCGTTTTCCGTGGAATGGCGCATTTAGAAAACCACATACAAAGCGCCTTTGCCACGAGACAAGCGCAAGAAAGATTTGCAACACAATGAACTGACATAAGAAGCACCGAACCTACGACCTGCGGCATACGAAGAGAAGCTTCTACCACAGATCCATGGGAGCCTCTAAAGGTAATCTTACAAAATGAATTTCAATTACGCTGTAACAGTTCCCCGAAAATTAGAAAAAGAAAGCAGCGGAGAGAATGAACCAAAAGTACTGTCCACCTCTGGCATGTTGAGCTCCGCTGCCTGACCGATTTAACGATTCCATTAGTTGAAATACTGGTGAGGAAAAACGGCTTGGAATTTGCGGATTTAGTTGTCAGTGTTGTTGTCCATTTGGCGAACAATATTACTGTTCAGCAGGTAAGAAGTAGCAAGCGGTACAAAATTTTCTCGCCAATACGAGTGTAGCAATGTTAGCCTAACTCTGCGCCTTTATAACTATTCCTCTTCTAACTGATTGCTCTCCCTTGAAAGAAATAGACTTGCTCAATGCCATAGCTCAACTTCTCGGAGGTGGACAGTACACTTAGGTGAAAACAAATCAAACAAATACATAGACTTTCGGACACATCCAAATTACGCAACACCTTCATCTGATATAATACAATAGTAAGCGTAAGCTCAGAGATGCCTAGATGGGAGGTCACGGGAGGTCACTGTCACCTTCAAAAATGTCCTTGTTCAGTAAATGCTATGCGACGATTCGGTGAAATTTTGTTAAATTTGGCAAAATTATCATTATTCGGCGGAAACTGGGGGTTCCACTCTGGGAAATTTGGTGTTTCATTCGGCAAATTGAAAATTTCCGCCCTCCAGAAAATTTCAGTTAGGGACCCTCCAGCATAAGCACCAGTTGGCATCCTTGAGTTTTATGACTAGATAAAGTGCTTGCGCTCATTTTCATATGTATGATAGCCAATGATCAATAAAGGTACTGACGTCATCCACAATGATATTCGCGACGCGGCATGATAATTTGATAATATGTTTCGGTAATGTTTAAATGCAAGGAAAGGTTTTTTTCTACTAGGCTGAACTTTATCCGGTAACTTAACTGTTTTACTGGTAAGACTGTAAAATTTCAAGGGAATGAAGAGAAGAAAAAGTGGTCAACAATGAACGCTAACTACTGAAGTTTAGGGTTCATCCACTGGAGTTAGGATTAAAATTTCAACTATCAAAATATCAAACAAGCAAATGCTTCGTTCAAATGTAAAAGATATTTTAACCCGTCACATCTTGACGGGCGATTTTCTAGTATAGATATTGTTGGTTAGAATTTCCACATTTGTCTGGACTTTTGCAGACTCGTAGTTTATAAAAGAATACAAACTCTTATCCGCTTTTACCTTAGTACAATAAAATTTGCAAAATCATCGATAAGATTAATGTGCGGTTTATCGCTACTACAGTAAACGAAATTTGCGCCAACTTTTTCTTTTCTTTCCGTTTTCCTTTTCTTTTTTCTTTCTTTTAAAAAAAAAAAATTTTTTTGAAGCATAATGCCTGAATATGTAACTTGTAGTTTTTGAATCATTTGAATGTCATCTGGGTGTCGTATTGGCGAGGCGGTGGTCTTTTGCACCGTGACCTGGTTCTGACCTGTAGTGGCCAGTCAGTAGATTTTCGAGATACAGAAAATCGTCAGTGCCCATGTTGTCTGATTATGCGGCATATAAGAGATCCCTTGGTTGATCTTATGGCTTTGAATGCCCTCGAAAAAAATTTTCCTAGTGCAGTTTCACATCGAAGAGGGTCCAGGTACCTCCATCTGGTGGAAACTTGGTTTCAAAATTATCTGTGCCATTAACATCTGCGCCTGAATGGTGGCACATGAAAGACTGAATGCCTTATTGGGGGATCCCACTAGGTCTGCAATAGGTCTAACGCAGCCTCATTAGAAAGAAAAAAAGAATCATTTATAATATACTCTGGCAGATTAAATACACAATAGCAAATTAAATAAACAAACATTTTTTGAGAATTTTTTAAATCATCTGGCCGAAAACGTTTTAATCACTTGTGTTGGGAATTGCATAAATATTACCCGATAAGAATTGTTGTTCAATTAGCGTAATTTGATAAATTGTGCTTTGGAATCGAAACTAATTTGTGTCGGAAATAAAAGGTTGAGATAAAAGCTAGAATTTGCTCTAGGGAAGCATTTTTCCTGAAATTATATTAGCGGTAATTGTTTAAGACACATCACAGAAAATCGTGCGAAATTGTGTGGGAGTTTTATAAATTGTATTATGTTAGTATGATAGTGGAAGGATAGTAGTGATATATATTGCAGTATATTTATATGCGCTTAATAGCTCGTGATAAACCAAACTAAGTTTTTTTTTCGTTATTTTTGTTTCCTTGATCAAAGTTAAGTTTGGATATTAAAATTTATAGAATATTAGCTGACCCGTGCAAAGCATTCGCACTCGATAGTTATTATTCTGTAAAAAAATACAACGAAAAAATTAAAATAACCGTAAGTAACACCTAAAATGTCACCGGCCCAAATTGTCACGGGACAAAAATTCCCTGACCCAAAAATGTCGCCAGCCCAAAATGTCGCCTGTCCAAAATTCGATTTTTTATTTTCTGCGAAATATATTTCGGGGACGACATTTTGACTCCAAACCATTCGCTAGATGGAAAATTTAGCAGACCTCCTGAACAGAGATTCAATCTCTGGGTCGGTCGGTTGATTGCAAAATGATTTACTAACTGAGCTATCCGACTCTCCTTTTTTAACAGTGCAAGCGGAAGTTTGCAATTCAAACGATTGAATTCATCCGGTATTTTTAACTTTTTTTAATAGACAAAATGTGAACTGTTTGTTTATTTTTTGCCTAAAGCAGGGTAAAGGCTTTAAATTATGCCTTAATCGATTAGTTAGATGACATATTTAGAAACTTTGGTCGTTCCCTCAAAAAATAAAAAATAAAAAAACACCTTTGAGAAATAATATATGGATTGTTCTCACAGATGGTCCTTTTTATGTCCTTGATATAATTTATGAGTATTTTCTGATTCATACTTTTTTTTAAGGGCTTCAAATACTTTTCTGACTACAGTTTAGCAATATAATAAAAGATTAATTTCTATATTTTCTTTTAATTATCTTTAATGTAATTCCAAGGTACTCTAATGTCATTCCCTCACTTGGCCCGACTGTAAAATATAAGTTGGTATTTACAAGGAAGTGGTGAAAGGCAATGAACAGCCGCCTCGAGGTCAGCTGGTGTTTCATGTTCATTTGAATTTAATGAAGCTTTAGTTCTAAAAATAAAGAACTTTTGAACATTTTGAAGAGAAAAAGGGAAATTACAGTCGAGTCCCGACTTACGCGAGGGATAAGTTCCAAGACACCTCGGGTAAGTGGAAATTTCGTGTTGTGGAACAAGGTATGTTTAGTAATTTTTTATAAGCATACCCAATTGTTTCAGACGTTTGTAAACACCTCTCACATTGTTTCAAACCATTTATTAACTATATATATTGCAGTATCTTTTCTAAAGAACTAACTTTTTTTGTATTTTAGAAAAAGCGTTATTATTTGACATAAAATTCTGTAATTTAGCACAAAATCAATTATTAATGGGGGAGAGAAACTCATCATTACTACATCATTATTATAGCACTTAACAGCATAGATATAGTAAATATATTTATAATTTAAAAATGAAGGTTTATGCAGCGCGATCAGAATGTATTTTATCAACGTTCATATGTAAAATTTAAAAAAAAGTTAAGAATCGGAGCGGTTATTTGTATAAACTAAAGCAAAGCGTTGTTTAGACTAATACAGTGGGTGAACTTCTGCTTTCAGTGATGCTAAATTGGTGAAAGTCCATTCACAAAACCCAATATTTAGTGTCAACAAAGCCCATTCTAACTCTCCGCCGCTCTTTTTCGAAAAATTTCATGTTGCAGGTGAGTAATTTGTGTCCGCACTAAAAAATTCATTACTCATGAAAAACTCGCGTTATAGCCATTTCGCATAAGACGGATCGCGTTGTAGCGAGATCCGACTGTATGTCTATTACTCATCCCTCCCTCATCCTGTCTGTTACTGGTTATCATCAGATTTTTCGGTGTCTGTTACTGGGGGTTGGATTGTTTTTTTAAAAAAATGAGAAAAATAAAAATAGAATTAAGTTATTCAGAGGATCCAGAAGCAGCCAAACGTTAGATAAGAAGTAGTTGCATGAGAGAAAAATAGTCAAAGAAATAAAAACTAATTATAAGAAAACAAAAAACCCGACTGCGTAAAAACCAAAAAAACTAAAAAGGAAACAATAAGCCCAGTAGTTTAGATAGGTATTAAGTACTACTCAATAACTACGTCATTGAAATAGTTTTATAATCGATACAGACATAAAACAAAATCATCTATTCTGCTTTTGAGTCGAATGTGTGTGATTTGTCGAATGTGGGTATCGATTATAAAACTATTTCAATGGCGTAGTTATTCAGCAGTGCTTAATAACATTCTAAACTACTGGGCTTTTTTTTTTCTTTTTAGATTTTTTGATTTTTACGCTGTCGAGTTTTGTGTTTTTATACCTATTTTTACTTCCTTTTACAAAAAAGGAAGTGTATTCGACAAACAATTTTTACTCAAAACTCGACCTTAATTTCCACTTTGCTCACCCCCGAATGAATGTTTTTTTTTTCTACTCGAAGACACGTGGATAAGTGCATAAAAACGTCTAGATACGCGAAATATCCATTTTAACGATTCCCGAGTTAAGAACAACGAATTTTCTCGTGACGTCTGTATGTACGTATGTATGTGCGTGTGTGCGGATGCGCGTATGTATGTCGCATAACTGTCCTAGAAAGCTGAAATTTCGTACGTAGACTCCTAGCGGGGTCTAGTTGTGCACCTTTGCTTTTGTTTGCCTTCGGGTGTTTCTAAAGGGGTCTTTTGCGCCTTTTTGGGGGGAAATCATTGTTAATTTCGATGTAAACTCAAGTGGTGTTACAATTTGGTGGGCACTTGGTGAATTATCGCCAGTCTTTTGGGCGCCAAGATTTGTCGCCAACTTGGCGATAGATTTGGTTTTTTTTTTTTTTTAATCTGGTTTCAATTTGGCTACTGTTGGTGATATTTAGAGAGTAAACTATTGAATCGCATCAAAATTGCCGTTAAAAGGAAAATGACATTAAATTGGAGTAAAAGGAAGTCATGGTGATGCACACATCAGCTCGTTTATTTTACTTTTTAGTTAATTTTTACTGACCTAGTTATTATGACTATAAGACGGTAAACTTCGCAATCTTGTCATTTCATTGAGAGAGTTCATATCGTGAGGATTATTAAGTAACTTGCAGTGGTCTAAAATGCTCATTATTTCTTGTCCCTCTAGGGACCTAACTCTGCTCAAAGCTACATATGGTTGACCTTTAACGAAAATGCGCGAATTTAAGTCAACCACAGCTCGGTTTAAAGTAGTTCATTGGAGCTTGTGTACAGTTACACCCCAGCACAGTATCAATGGCAATATCAATTGGCAACACTTGCAAGATTAAGAAAAATCGATTGACGTAAGAATCATCAAAATTGACCACGGCTTTAAGTTTCTACAACGCCACATGGGAACGAACATGTATGCATACATACATACATAGATACATAGACTCATAAACACATTACCCTCCTTTGAGTCGCGCACGCACAGTCGGGTAAAGTCTAAATATATTAAAAGGTTCAGAAAATTGGGTTAACCTGAGGGCGATGTCAGAAGCATGTCTGTGACTGGTGCCGTTACTCTATGTACTTTTCCTCAACACAAACCATTTTAAGTATTTTTTTTTACTTCCTTTTACAAAAAAGGAAGTATTGTATTCGCGAAAAAAATTTCACTCAAAAATCGACCTTAATTTCCATTTGCTCACCACCAAAGGAATGTTGAGATTTTTATTCGACCCGACCACACATGGATATATGCCTATGAATGTACAGACACCCGAAATATCCATTTTGACGATCCCCGAGTTAATTACAACGAGTTTTCTCGTGACGTCCGTATGTACGTATGTATGTGCGTATGTACATATGTATCTCGCATAATTCAAAAACGGTATGTCTTAGAAAGGTGAAATTTGGTAGGTAGACTCTTAGTGGGGTCTAGTTGTGCACCTTCCCTTTTGGTTGCATTCGGATGTTCCTGAGGGGGTTCTTTACACCTTTTTGGGGGAAATCATTGTCAATGTTGATGCAAGCTCAAATGGTGTAATAATTTGCCGGATATTATCGCCAAGGTTTTAGCCGCCAAGTTTTGTCGACAACTTAGCAGAAAATTTGGCGATTTTTTTTTTAATTTTTAAGTATGTTTTTAATTTGTCCAATGTTGGTGATATTTAAAGAGTTAACCACTGAATCACATTAAAATTGCCAATAATGGGGAAATAAATCTGTGTAAAACTTTTTTTTTTTTTTTTTGCTTCCGTTCGCAAGAAACTAGGGGTGAAAATATTTAGTGTTTATTGCTTATTCCAAGGCGCTATTATTATTAAACTGGCGTAAAAGGAAATCATGTGATGCACACATCGGCTCGTTTTCTATATACAGTAAACTCCCGATTATCCGCGGAATAGGGTGGCACGACCACCGCGGATAAGCGAAATTCGCGGATAATCCGAACAATAAGTAAAAAACAATACTACTGTATACAACAGCTAAAAATATGAATAAAACTCAAACATACATTTAAGTTATTGCTAAAAACATTGCTAAATTGCATCTACTAACATTGAATGTAAAATAATATACGCATTTAAGGCTAAAAACAAACAGTTACACAAAAGTTTAAAAATTATTTAATGACCGTTAAAAAAATTAATAAAACAAATTGTGAAAAGACCCGTGGATTAGCCGAGCCGCGGATAATCCGACCGCTGATAATCGGGAGTTTACTGTATCTGCTTCTTTAAAATATGAATAATTTATAAAAACGATATCAGGTTTATGTGACTCAATACTTTAGTTTGGATTAAAAGTTATTTCCCCTTTATTAATGTTTCCCGTATTATCACCACGGATACTGCTTACAAAACACGTTCGGTGGAGCTGCAAATCAATAATGTGTGACAGCTGTTTCAATGCATGTCACCCACTCCAAAATTTTGCATTACCACAAAACGTTTCTGCGTAAGGTGTATTTCAGGCATTGATTTCACGTTCGATTTTTAGCTCAGAAATTCACAATGAATGCTGTATGAAATCTGTGTGGGTGGAACTAAATTCAAATGCAAGGGAAGCTTCTAAGAAAATTGAGCCAATCATGTTTAGGGATGGAGCTTTGAATGTAAAACAGCATAGTATGAGCCGTTTGTATTGAAAGTGGAGCAAGTCAATTTAAAAAAAGAAAAGAGAAGATAATGATTGATTCTATTTCAAGTGACCTAGTGGTCCTCACCAGACCATCTCCGTCTTGGGTGAACTTTAGAAGTGCAGAGAGGTCTTTGAAACTAACCTACGCAAATTTTCAGCTTACATGATCCAAATCCTAAGGATCCAGGATCAATCACAAACAAACTCCAAAATGGCGGAGCAGCTTTTTGAAGTGAACTTTCATATTTTGGTTAAAGTTGCAGAAAGTCATATCACACTAGAAACCTGAAATTGTGTGAGCTTAAAGTAGGGGAACATGGGGCAAAGTGAAATAGTGGGGCAAAGTGAAATGGTGAAATATTTACTCTACTTTTAACTCCACCTACCTGGTATTATTTTAAGTATATAGTGCCATATTTAGTCTATTCCAGTCAGGAAAAAAATACCGCCGAAGATTAAAGCATGTGGTAATACAGAAAGTTTTCAAAATTGATACTCATATTGTAATATTTTGTCGTAAGTCAAAAATTATTTTTGTTACTATAAAATGATAAAGTTTTTGTTATTGACATTTTAAATACTAATTGAGGCCTCCTAATATTCAATGTAGTAGTAATTTAGTTAATAGTAATCTTATTTGTATTTTGAATAAATTGTACAATTAGTCAAGCACATGCGGGGCAAAGTGGATGGGGCAAAGTGAAATAGTTTGTTTCATTTACTCACTCAATCATTTAAAATAAATCACTTATGTTTTCATTTATTAATTAACTCATTTACATTTCTTTCATTTATTAATTCACTTATTTATTCATTTCTTCACTCATTTTAGTATTCATTCATTCTTTTACTCGCTCATTTATTTTTCCTCTTTCAAATTGATTTATTCATTTAATTATTCGTTTATTGTTTAATTATCTTTTCATTTATTCATTTAACATTTTATTTACTCATTGTTTTGATCAAAAATATGTTTTATAATCAATTAGAAAATATTTCATTAGAAAAATATTTTATTTTTCACTTTGCCCCATGAAAAAAAAAGTAAAAACTTTCTACTTTTTTTGTGAAGACTCAAATGTGCTGCCAAAAATTAAAAATATTGTTTCAACGCAAGTTTTATTATAAAATGCAATGTACTTTCTATATGTACTGTAATTTTCAAAACAAGTTTCCGATTTGTTCAATTTGAAAAAACTCGGTCATCTCAACCATTGCACTTTGCCCCACATTCCCATACTTTTGATTTTTAATATGTTTCAGTATTTTTGTAAGTTTGAGCTCATTAGTTTGTGTCTAGCATGCATACAAACTTCTGACAAAGCGCGATGGGGAAATATTTTCCTTGATTTTACGATGTCATAAATTCTGAACAAAAAGTATTCAAAAGCTCATACTTCGTAATTCTATAGTAAAAATACTTTTTTTTTAGAAGGTTACAGCGGTAGAGCAAAACCATAAATTTTGTGACATATATTATCATTCAAAATAGCTAACAAAATTGTTCACATCAAAGTAGCAATGCACTGTAGCAAACGTTTGTCACCTTATATTTCGTTTTCAATTGCAGCATCAGAAAGAACAGATTTTTTCTTCTCGAAAAGATCACAAAGCTGCCATTAAACTGTTTTTTTTTCTGGAAAATTGGCCATTGTACTGTACGTCCGTCATTTATCTGAAATTTTAATAAAACCTAAGCATTGCACGCCTTAACACCATTGTTTTTCAGTACTTTTGATACCATTGTGCCTCTACTGAAATTACGGGAACATGTTGTTTATTATATTGTGCTTCTATAAAACAACCTAAATAACAGGATAATGTCTATTGGTAAAAGTGATGGTTTTGTTTTTTCAAAACGACGTAGCACTTATCCCCCTCCCCCCCCCCCCTTTTCCCAAGACTAATCGCTAATCGGACATTCTTACATTCTCATATCAGCAAATTCGGAGATTTTTTTTTTTTTTTTAATTCCAAGTAGATCAGAACGTTTGTCAACTGAGTGGATTTTTGCTGCTAAAAAAGGGGGGGGGGAGACATTAAGAAAAAATCTTCACGTGAAATGTATCCTCAATTTTATTTATATTTTTAATTCAAATAATTACCCTCCAATTACCATTTTGACTTAAAACGCTATATAAGCTGATTAAAGACTTATTATGACTGAGTCTGTTTATTTATTCAAAACGAAAAGTAAATCATCGCCAGTTTGCTGCAATACCGGCTTTTGCTGCGGTATTTAATTGAATCAATGATTGCTGGAAAATAACTATATCTGTGTTTTAAAATTATCAAGAGGTTGAAAAAAAAAATCTCTTAACACTTTTTATACTCAGCGTTTTAATTCTGATCTCACATAAATGAAAAACACAGTTTATGTTAAGTTTATTTTAAATATATTTTGTATTTTAAATTTTTAAAAATGCATGTGAGCTATTAGATAGAAGTTGTAGCATATAGGAGCTCTCTGAAACCGGTAACTTTTTTTTTTTAATTTTTATATAAAAAATATCTATATTTGTTCGTACAGATATTTGGTGCGTGCGGTTGTGCGATTTTTAAAAAAAAAAAAACTAGGAATTTAATAAGGATAATTATTTAGTTTAATGTGATAATATTGTGTTAAAAGTCAGCTGGTTTTTAACCAGTTTGATAATGATGGTGCATAAACATTTAAATATAACTCTTAGTCGCATTTTTTCAATTACGTGCATTAATATCGCTCGTTTGGAAGAAGAGCGCCACAAAACAAAATTTTTAATTTTTATATTTTCGCTTTAAGGCCTTCGAAGGACGTTATCTTCTTTGGAAAATAATGACAGATTTTTTGTTCGAATATTAATCACTGAGTAGCACAGCAAATTTACTTTTCTTACAGCAAATTTCCTGATGATTTAAACTTCAAACGCTTCTCTTGTGAAATTTTATTTTTTCGAATTGTGGCATTCTTCTTTCAAATGAGCAATATGTACTGTAATGCAAAAAAAAAAAAAAAAAACATGAAATAAATATTAATGTTGTTAAACTGATGTCTATAATATGGTTAGGAATCTGCGAAAGTGCCGGAAACCCTTGGTTCAAATATCGACTCATGTGTACTCGGTACAAGTTTATTGCGAAAAAATTGCCTTGTCGAGAACGGGAAATTCTCAGAACTTAGTCTTCGGTACTTTTTGCTAGATTCATTTCAAAGCTATTTCGACAGCAGAAATTTATTTACTTGTGTTGCATGATTTCCCCCTGCTCGTTGAAATTAGTTTCATCACATCAAAAAAGCTATACCTTAAAGAAAAAAAAGTTTTTCTATTTTCTTTTATAATCAACTGACATCTTTTTTAAAATACTGCCATTTTTTTAATGAATGTCAGAAAAATTAGTACGAGGAAGTGCAGCAAAACGCTATATGAAACATTTCTCTCTTATTGAGCAATCCCGAATTGCTAATTATCCTCACTTGACCAAAGTTGATGTTGCCCTGATTTTCAGATTACAATGACCACGGTTGTTTTTTAAAAAAAATTCAGAGAGCGAAATGTTCGTCGTCATAGTTACAAGTCATCTGCGGTTTAATTTTATTCATATTTTTATCAGTGCTTAACTCAAGCAGACTTGATATTAACGGGTTTTTTTTAAGAGAAATCACGTTTTTTTTTAAGCTAAAATCACCTGTATAGATGAATATAAACAGCAAAACTCTACCTTTATATAAAATTTTTAGATTACTAATCTCCCTCGATCAAAAATGATAAGATAAGAATACGTGACGTTATACGCTGTAAATAATCTTTTTAATAAGTGTATTGGTGGATATCGGCCATGAAATCTTTACTAAGGCATCCTAATCACTATTTTTTATGACTATGCCTCTCATTACCTATTCTAGAAAAATTGTCAGTCATAATATCTGTACCTCAGAGTCAGAAGGAGAGCCAGTCACATTATGGTAATTTTACAAGAGAGAGAAAAAACTTTTTCCTTGCGCTGTCAAAGGATGGGACTCTAGCTCTTTGAACCCGGGTAAAACATTGAAAATGTTTTTTTTTAAGAGTTACGTTCACATGGCTCGATGCGAAATAGACTTTTACATACAATGGACCAATAAACGGAAAATCACAATTTTTAGAAAAACGTCCGTCTGGCTCTGAGGTACATATATGACGAGTGCAAATTTCTTGGCCATTTTCGTTCCATTTCCATTGTTCAAACAAGAAACCCAACGAGTAGGATCCTATTGCAAATCGTGATTGATCACGTGAGATCACAGGATCGAGGGATAATTATCTGTAATCTTTTAATGATATTCCCTATATAAAAATCGTGGCACAACTAAACAAGTTGGTTAGTTAAGAGAAGTTCCTGCTGGTATATTCTATGTAAAAATAAAGATGTTGTGAATGTAGCTTTGTCCTCTTCCTACGTGGTAGATTATCACGGCACAACACTGCAACTTGCGAAAATCAAGATTCGTAATAAGAACCGAGCGGCGGTTCTTACATATATATATATATTTGAATTTATTTGATTTTTCATCTATTATCTGTAAACAGATGGATGATTCCATCCACAATGATAAATCAACCCACGCACAGTAATGTTGCAAATAACCATCTGCATATACGCCATTACTATTAGAAGGGTAACGTCGGGAAACGTCGAATGATTTGCATTAAATTACAATGTCCTCGATGGTTGCCTTTGATAGAACCTGCACGAGAAATCGCGAGTCCCCGGATAACACGTAGAATTATCATATCAGTGGGCAGTTAAATACATTTGACAGTTTTAGTGCCAAATTAGTTCAGAACATGACTAGCACTTCCCATAGGGAGAATTGAGATCGTAAATTAATCACAGAATTTGCAGCAAATCGGGATGGTTTCGAAACCACGGAATCAATTATCACGGTTCAAATGCTTTCTTCGTGTACGGAATTCGTGAATGTGGTTCAGTAATTTGGGGGAAATCGCCATTTAAAAGCTTTTCTTGCATCAATTCCAGAGGTAGCAAATTTCATTCTATTCACTTTTTTACTAAACCAGTTAGTGCCATGACATAACAAATACCCCATTGATATGAGATAAAATGGAGGGAGTGAAGACTTTCCTTCGTGAAGGAAAGATCCCAAGTCATGTGATAGATTTTAAAGAAAAGCATTGCAAGAAATCAGGTTTCTTTACTTAGGTTCAAGCAGAAAGTGTCAATCATTCGTCGTTGTTGAATCACATGACTTGAGATCTTTGCCCAAGCTTTTTCTAAGCCAATACTTGTACTTGCATTCCTCCATTTACTGGTTCCTGCTCTAAGGTTAAACCTCTGACGACGCATCAATATTTTTAAGTCACTCTAAAGTATTTATATTTTTATGTAATTTTTTTTAATATATATACTTTTATTACTTTTATTTACACAAATTACGTTTGAAGTACAAATCAAGGTTCAAAGAAAAGTTTGACTTCGCATTCTTCTCACGAAATTCAAATTTCTTGACGATTTTTTTTTTTTTTTTTTTTAAATTTTATGAGCAACAAACCACACACTTTCAGCAGAACACTTTCTTGATTGACTTCGGAGGTATGTGGTTCGCAAAATGGACGAGCACCAAATCGAAATACTTTAGAAAAGGCATTAAATGACAGTGAAATGATGATATTATGGAAGAAAGCTTTGAAAATGAGTCATGCACTCAGAAATCGCGGATTTTGCTTATTCAACGGGGACAGTTGAAATTGCGAGAGAAAAGGAGATTTAAACGTTTTGACCGATTTTCTTCTGATCTCAAGCCAAGTGACATTTGCTTTGTCGAAAATTCGAATTCAAGAATCCTTTCCATTCCAATGGAACTGCAAAAGAGACTAACAAGTAACCCTACCCAAGTGTGAATCATCGATTGGATTAAAACTTAGCACATCGATAAAACATTTAAAAATATTGAACGCGTATTTTATTTTATTTATTTTTTTTTAATCGGCAAAAAGAACTTTTACCCGGGTGAAATTTATCCCTAAATATTGGATAATTGGGATATCACAGGGCAGTAGAATATATTCGTTTATTTTAAATTTTAATTTCAAAAGTTCAAATTATGATTAAAAAGTGAAGAAATAAGCTAACTGAAGTTGACATGTTTCAAGATTTTTCTGAAAATATTATTAATAGGAGTAAACCATCCTTCACAGTATTACCCCGTCACGCAAAAATTTCTGAAAACAGTTTCTAAAACATTATGTGGTCTGAAAAATAATGTTGTCTTACCACGAATTTAAAACGTGCAGTTCAATATAAATAAAAACATTTCGAAATACTTACTCCGTTTCAGCTGTTACCATTTTGTATTCTGCTTCCCTAAGTCTATTTTATAAAATTAGGGGTAAATTCTGTGATGTTTGGTACAATTTTCAAATGAAAACCTAAATAAAACTTAGTAGATCAAGCAAAAACGAGCTAGAAAGTATGAATTCGTTTGTACCTGAATTTCAGAAGTGTTTTTGCTCTTATGCATTGTAAAATACCTAGTGTGGATAGTAAGCAACATGCATTAAAATACTCATGTTCATACACTCGTTTGTTAAGTTCTTACCATTTTAATCTTCGTGAATGCATAAACTGGAAAAAATGATATTGAAGATTTTAATTGGGAGGGAATGCAATTTAAAATATTTTTTTCAAATTCTCGTATTACAATTTAATATGTATATAAATAATGAAATATGTCAAACTAACTTTTATTATTTAACTTTAGCATCATAAATGCACATTACAGGTATTTGTTCAAGTTTTAATGTATTAGATAAGTTTCGGCAAAAGGCATAAACTTATCAACACTAGAATCTAATTGTTTTTGTTCTGTGTTACAGAAGAGCTTTTTTCTTAATCGAATGAAAAATAATATAGATTTTTCTTTAAATCTTAAACATTCTAAGAGCTAAGGATAGCGAAAACATTGATTGAAAATCAAACATTGTTTTGCTATTAAAGTACCTTTCTGTAAATATGCTTCAAATGCTCATATTTTTTCAATAATTAGAATTTCAAAGCATTAAATCTAGCTAATAGTGCAGATTCACTTACTGTGACGAAACAAAATAGCAATAATAAAGTTAGTTAAAAATCCTATCTAAATTGAGTCGAGCAATATAAACTAATAAAGACTATTTTTATTAGTTTCACATTAAAATTGTATACAGAAAATCCTTAAAACATTTCTAAAACCAATCACTACATAAATGAATAAATAAAATAGAAAGCACAATTAATACAATTAGCTGCATTCATTGAAACTTTGGACATTCAAATTAATATCAAACAATTTGTATCATTAAAAACTGAAAAAAGTGAAATACTACTTCATACTTAAAATTACTGGACAATAATATTGACACTGCATCATTTTGTTTAAAAAATATCCTGCAATATAAACAATGACTTTTTTAACGATATGTTGTCGAGTTGTAAGTCTTTCCAATTAACGATATTTTGGGGGATGAAAGATTCCCGCTTTCGCCTTAACATTCTTTACGAAAATTCAAAGTACCAGCAAATCAGTTTAAAGTTACATTCGCGCTTAAAACCTTTGCGTTTTATGCTTGATATTCACAAATTGCTTCCTTTAAAATACGTGTCATGCATGTTACTTGTTAAGCCATATATGTGTTTTAGATAATACACATGTGTGCCCGCCCACTAAGCTCAACCGACCATTGATTGGATCCCTTGACCGCCCACTAAGCTCAACCGACCTTTGATTGGCTCAACTGCCCGCCCACTAAGCTCAACCGACCATTGATTGGCTCAACTGCCAGCCCACTAAGCTCAACCGAACATTGATTGGCTAAACTGCCCGCCCACTAAGCTCAACCGACCATTGATTGGCTCAACAGCCGGCCCACTAAGCTCAACAGACCATTGATTGGCTCAACTGCCCGCCCACTAAGCTCAACCGACCATTGATTGGCTCAACTGCCCGCAAACTAAGCTCAACCAAACATTGATTGGCTCAACTGCCCGCCCACTAAGGTCTATAGACCATTGATTGGCTCAACTGCCCGCCCACTAAGTTCAACCGACCACTGATTGGCTCAACTGGACGCCCGCTAAGCTCAACCGACCATTGATTGGCTCAACTGCCCGCCCACTAAGCTCAACCGACCATTGATTGGCTCCACTGCCCGCCCACTAAGGTCAACAAACCATTGATTGACTCAACTGCCCGCCCACTAAGCTCAACCGACATTTGATTGGCTTAACTGATCGCCCACTAAGCTTAACCGACTTTTGATTGGCTCAACTGACCGCCCACTAAGCTCAACCGACCATTGATTGGCTCAACTGACCGCCCATTAAGCTCAACCGACCATTGATTGGCTCAGCTACCCGACAACTAAGCTCAACCGACCATTGATTGGCTCAACTGCTCGCCCACTAAGCTCAACCGAACATTGATAGGCTCAACTGCCCGCCCACTAAGCTGAACCGACCATTGATTGGCTCCACTGATCGCCCACTAAGCTCAACCGACCATTGATTGGCTCAACTGGACGCCCACTAAGCTCAACCGACCTTTGATTGGCTCAACTGCCCGCTCACTAAGCTCAACCGAACATTGATTAGCTCAACTGCCCGCCCACTAAAGTCAAAAAACCATTGATTGGCTCAACTGCCCGCCAACTAAGCTCAACCGACCATTGATTGGCTCAACTGCACGCCCACTAAGCTCAACCGACCATTGATTGGCTCAACTGGACGCCCACTAAGCTCAACCGACCATTGATTGGCTCAACTGCCCGCCCACTAAGCTCAACCTAACATTGATTGGCTCAACTGCCCGCCCACTAAAGTCAAAAAACCATTGATTGGCTCAACTGCCTGCCCAATGAGCTCAACCGACATTTGATTGGCTCAACTGCCCGCCCACTAAGCTCAACCGATCTTTGATTGGCTCAACTGCCCGCCCACTAAGCTCAACAGACCATTTTTGGCTCAACTGCCCGCCCACTAAGCTCAACCGACAATTGATTGGCTCAACTGGACGCCCACTTAGCTCAACCGACCATTGATTGGCTCAACTGCCCACCCACAAAACTCAACCGACCATTGATTGGCTCAACTACCCGCCCACTAAACTCAACCGACCATTGATTGGCTCAACAGCCCGCCCACTAATCTCAACAGACCATTGATTGGCTCAACTGCCCGCCCACTAAGCTCAACCGACCATTGATTGGCTCAACTGGACGCCCACTAAGCTCAACCGACCATTGATTGGCTCAACTGCCCGCCCACTAAGCTCAACCTAACATTGATTGGCTCAACTGCCCGCCCACTAAAGTCAAAAAACCATTGATTGGCTCAACTGCCCGCCAACTAAGCTCAACCGACCATTGATTGGCTCAACTGCACGCCCACTAAGCTCAACCGACCATTGATTGGCTCAACCGCCCGCCCACTAAGCTCAACCGATCATTGATTGGCTCAACTGCCCGCCCACTAAGCTCAACCAACCATTGATTGGCTCAACTGCCCGCCCACTAAGCTCAACCGACAATTGATTGACTCAATTGCCCGCCCACTAAGCTCAACCGACCATTTATTGGCTCAACTGCCCGCCCATTAAGCTCAACAGACCATTGATTGGCTCAACTGCCCGCCCACTAAGATCAACCGACCATTGATTGGCTCAACTGCCCGCCCACTAAGCTCAACCGACCATTGATTGGATTCATTGACCGCCCACTAAGCTCAACCGACCATTGATTGGCTCAACTGCCCGCCCACTAAGTTCAACCAGCTTTTGATTGGCTCAACTGCCTGCCCAATGAGCTCAACCGACATTTGATTGGCTCAACTGCCCGCCCACTAAGCTCAACCGATCTTTGATTGGCTCAACTGCCCGCCCACTAAGCTCAACAGACCATTTTTGGCTCAACTGCCCGCCCACTAAGCTCAACCGACAATTGATTGGCTCAACTGGACGCCCACTAAGCTCAACCGACCATTGATTGGCTCAACTGCCCGCCCACAAAACTCAACCGACCATTGATTGGCTCAACTACCCGCCCACTAAGCTCAACCGACCATTGATTGGCTCAACAGCCCGCCCACTAACCTCAACAGACCATTGATTGGCTCAACTGCCCGCCCACTAAGCTCAACCGACCATTGATTGGCTCAACTGGACGCCCATTAAGCTCAACCGACCATTGATTGGCTCAACTGCCCGCCCACTAAAGTAAAAAAAAACATTGATTGACTCAACTGCCCGCCCACTAAGCTCAACCGACCATTGATTGGCTCAACTGACCGCCCACTAAGCTCAACCGACCATTGATTGGCTCAACTGACCGCCCACTAAGCTCAACCGACCATTGTTATGTTGAACTGTCCGCCCACTAAGCTCAACCGACCATTGATTGGCTCAACTGCACGCCCACTATGCTCAACCGACCATTGATTGGCTTAACTGCCCGCCCACTAAGCTCAACCGATCATTGATTGGCTCAACTGCCCGCCCACTAAGCTCAACCAACCATTGATTGGCTCAACTGCCCGCCCACTAAGCTCAACCGACAATTGATTGACTCAATTGCCCGCAAACTAAGCTCAACAGACCATTGATTGGCTCAACTGCCCACCCACTAAGATCAACCGACCTTGGTTTGGATCAACTGCACGCCCACCAAGCTCAACCGACCTTGGATTGGCTCAACTTCCCGCCCACTAAGTTCAACCGACCATTGATTAGCTCAACTGACCGCCCTTTAAGCTCACCCGACCATTGTTATACTCAACTGCCTGCCCATCTAAGCTCAACAGAACATTGATTGGCTCAACTGCCCGCTTACTAAGCTCAACCGACCATTGATTGGCTCAACTGCCCGCCCACTAAGCTCAACCGACCATTGATTGAATCAACTGACCGCCCACTAAGCTCAACCGACCATTGATTGGCTTAACTGCCCGCCCACTAATTTCAACCCACCATTGATTGGCTCAACTGCTCGTCCAAGAAGCTCATTGGACCATTGAATGGCTCAACTGACCGTCCACTAAGCTCAACCGACCTTTCATTGCCTCAACTGACCGCCCACTAAAATCAACCGACCATTGATTGGCTCAACTGACCGCCCACTGAGCTAAACCGACCATTGATTAACTCAACTGACCGCCCACTAAGCTCAACCGACCATTGATTGGCTCAACTGACCGCCCACAAAGCTCTACCGACCATTGATTGGCACAACTGACCGCCCACTAAGCTCAACCGACCATTGATTGGCTCAACTGACCGCCCACTAAGCTCAACCGACCGTTGTTATGCTCAACTGCCCGCCCACTAAGCTTAACCGACCATTGATTGGCTCCACTGACAGCCCACTAAGCTCAACCGATAATTGATTGGCTCAACTACCCGCCCACTAAGCTCAACCAACCATTGATTGGCTCAACAGCCCGCCCACTAAGCTCAACAGACCATTGATTGGCTCAACTGCCCGCCCACTAAGCTCAACCGACCATTGATTGGCTCAACTGGACGACCACTAAGCTCAACCGACCATTGATTGGCTCAACTGCCCGCCCACTAAGCTCAACCGACCATTGACTCAACTGATCGCCCACTAAGATCAACCGACCATTGATTGACTCAACTGATCGCCCACTAAGCTCAACCGACCATTGATTGGCACAACTGACCGCCCTTTAAGTTCAATCGACCATTGATTGTCTCAACTACCCGCCCACTAAGCTCAACCGACCATTGATTGGCTCAACAGCCCGCCCACTAAACTCAACAGACCATTGATTGATTCAAATGACCGCCCACTAAGCTCAACCGACCATTGATTGGCTTAACTGCCCGCCCACTAATTTCAACCGGCCATTGATTGGCTCAACTGCCCGTCCACGAAGCTCAACCGACCATTGATTGGCTCAACTGACCGACCACTAAGCTCAACCGACCTTTCATTGGCTCAACTGACCGCCCACTAAAATCAACCGACCATTGATTGGCTCAACTGACCGCCCACTAAACTCAACCGACCATTGATTGGCTCAACTGACCGCCCACTAAGCTCAACCGACCATTGATTGGCTCATCTGACCGCCCACTAAGCTTAACCGACCATTGATTGGCTCAACTGACACCCCACTATGCCAACCGACTTTTGATTGGCTCAACTGCCCGCCCACTAAGCTCAACCGACCTTTGATTGGCTGAACTGACCGCCCACTAAGCTCAACCGACCATTGATTGGCACAACTGACCGCCCACTAAGCTCAACCGACCATTGATTTGCTCAACTGACCGCCCACTAAAATCAACCGACCATTGTTATGCTCAACTGACCGCCCACTAAGCTCAACCGACCATTGATTGGCTCAACTGACCGCCCACTAAGCTCTACCGACCATTGATTGGCACAACTGACCGCCCACTAAGCTCAACCGACCATTGATTGGCTCAACTGACCGCCCACTAAGCTCAACCGACCATTGTTATGCTCAACTGCCCGCCCACTAAGCTCAACCGAACATTGATTGGCTCCACTGACCGCCCACTAAGCTCAACCGATAATTGATTGGCTCAACTGCCCGCCCACTTAGCTCAAAGAGCCATTGATTGGCTCAACAACCCGCCCACTAAGCTCAACAGACCATTGATTGGCTCAACTGCCCGCCCACTAAGCTCAACCGACCATTGATTGGCTCAACTGCCCGCCCACTAAGCTCAACCGACCATTGATTGGCTCAACTGCCCGCCCACTAAGCTCACCCGACCATTGACTGGCACAACTGCCCGCCACTAAGTTCAACACACCATTGATTGGCTCAACTGATCGCCCACTAAGCTCAACCGACTATTGATTGACTCAACTGATCGCCCACTAAGCTCAACCGACCATTGATTGGCTCAACTGACCGCCCTTTAAGCTCAATCGACCATTGATTGTCTCAACTACCCGCCCACTAAGCTCAACCGACCATTAATTGGCTCAACAGCCCGCCCACTAAGCTCAACCGACCATTGATTGACTCAACTGACCGCCCACTAAGCTCAACCGACCATTGATTGGCTTAACTGCCCGCCCACTAAGCTCAACCGACCATTGATTGGCTCAACAGCCCGCCCACTAAGCTCAACCGACCATTGTTATGCTCAACTGCCCGCCCACTAAGCTCAACCGACCATTGATTGGCTTAACTGCCCGCCCACTAATTTCAACCGACCATTGATTGGCTCAACTGACCGCCCACTGAGCTAAACCGACCATTGATTAACTCAACTGACCGCCCACTAAGCTCAACCGACCATTGACTGGCACAACTGACCGCCCACTAAGCTCAACCGACCATTGATTGGCTCAACTGACCGCCCACTAAGCTCAACCTAACATTGATTGGCTCAACTGCCCGCCAACTAAGCTCAACCGACCATTGATTGGCTCAACTGCACGCCCACTAAGCTCAACCGACCATTGATTGGCTCAACTGCCCGCCCACTAAGCTCAACCGATCATTGATTGGCTCAACTGCCCGCCCACTAAGCTCAACCAACCATTGATTGGCTCAACTGCCCGCCCACTAAGCTCAACCGACAATTGATTGACTCAATTGCCCGCCCACTAAGCTCAACCGACCATTTATTGGCTCAACTGCCCGCCCACTAAGCTCAACCGACCATTGATTGGCTCAACTGCCCGCCCACTAAGCCCAACCGACCATTGACTGGCTCAACTGGACGCCCATTAAGCTCAACAGACCATTGATTGGCTCAACTGCCCGCCCACTAAGTTCAACCAGCCTTTGATTGGCTCAACTGCCTGCCCAATGAGCTCAACCGACATTTGATTGGCTCAACTGCCCGCCCACTAAGCTCAACCGATCTTTGATTGGCTCAACTGCCCGCCCACTAAGCTCAACAGACCATTTTTGGCTCAACTGCCCGCCCACTAAGCTCAACCGACAATTGATTGGCTCAACTGGACGCCCACTAAGCTCAACCGACCATTGATTGGCTCAACTGCCCGCCCACTAAGCTCAACCGACCATTGATTGGCTCAACTGCACGCCCACTATGCTCAACCGACCATTGATTGGCTTAACTGCCCGCCCACTAAGCTCAACCGATCATTGATTGGCTCAACTGCCCGCCCACTAAGCTCAACCAACCATTGATTGGCTCAACTGCCCGCCCACTAAGCTCAACCGACAATTGATTGACTCAATTGCCCGCAAACTAAGCTCAACAGACCATTGATTGGCTCAACTGCCCACCCACTAAGATCAACCGACCTTGGTTTGGATCAACTGCACGCCCACCAAGCTCAACCGACCTTGGATTGGCTCAACTTCCCGCCCACTAAGTTCAACCGACCATTGATTAGCTCAACTGACCGCCCTTTAAGCTCACCCGACCATTGTTATACTCAACTGCCTGCCCATCTAAGCTCAACAGAACATTGATTGGCTCAACTGCCCGCTTACTAAGCTCAACCGACCATTGATTGGCTCAACTGCCCGCCCACTAAGCTCAACCGACCATTGATTGAATCAACTGACCGCCCACTAAGCTCAACCGACCATTGATTGGCTTAACTGCCCGCCCACTAATTTCAACCCACCATTGATTGGCTCAACTGCTCGTCCAAGAAGCTCATTGGACCATTGAATGGCTCAACTGACCGTCCACTAAGCTCAACCGACCTTTCATTGCCTCAACTGACCGCCCACTAAAATCAACCGACCATTGATTGGCTCAACTGACCGCCCACTGAGCTAAACCGACCATTGATTAACTCAACTGACCGCCCACTAAGCTCAACCGACCATTGATTGGCTCAACTGACCGCCCACAAAGCTCTACCGACCATTGATTGGCACAACTGACCGCCCACTAAGCTCAACCGACCATTGATTGGCTCAACTGACCGCCCACTAAGCTCAACCGACCGTTGTTATGCTCAACTGCCCGCCCACTAAGCTTAACCGACCATTGATTGGCTCCACTGACAGCCCACTAAGCTCAACCGATAATTGATTGGCTCAACTACCCGCCCACTAAGCTCAACCAACCATTGATTGGCTCAACAGCCCGCCCACTAAGCTCAACAGACCATTGATTGGCTCAACTGCCCGCCCACTAAGCTCAACCGACCATTGATTGGCTCAACTGGACGACCACTAAGCTCAACCGACCATTGATTGGCTCAACTGCCCGCCCACTAAGCTCAACCGACCATTGACTCAACTGATCGCCCACTAAGATCAACCGACCATTGATTGACTCAACTGATCGCCCACTAAGCTCAACCGACCATTGATTGGCACAACTGACCGCCCTTTAAGTTCAATCGACCATTGATTGTCTCAACTACCCGCCCACTAAGCTCAACCGACCATTGATTGGCTCAACAGCCCGCCCACTAAACTCAACAGACCATTGATTGATTCAAATGACCGCCCACTAAGCTCAACCGACCATTGATTGGCTTAACTGCCCGCCCACTAATTTCAACCGGCCATTGATTGGCTCAACTGCCCGTCCACGAAGCTCAACCGACCATTGATTGGCTCAACTGACCGACCACTAAGCTCAACCGACCTTTCATTGGCTCAACTGACCGCCCACTAAAATCAACCGACCATTGATTGGCTCAACTGACCGCCCACTAAACTCAACCGACCATTGATTGGCTCAACTGACCGCCCACTAAGCTCAACCGACCATTGATTGGCTCATCTGACCGCCCACTAAGCTTAACCGACCATTGATTGGCTCAACTGACACCCCACTATGCCAACCGACTTTTGATTGGCTCAACTGCCCGCCCACTAAGCTCAACCGACCTTTGATTGGCTGAACTGACCGCCCACTAAGCTCAACCGACCATTGATTGGAACAACTGACCGCCCACTAAGCTCAACCGACCATTGATTTGCTCAACTGACCGCCCACTAAAATCAACCGACCATTGTTATGCTCAACTGTTCGCCCACTAAGCTCAACCGACCATTGATTGGCTCAACTGACCGCCCACTAAGCTCTACCGACCATTGATTGGCACAACTGACCGCCCACTAAGCTCAACCGACCATTGATTGGCTCAACTGACCGCCCACTAAGCTCAACCGACCATTGTTATGCTCAACTGCCCGCCCACTAAGCTCAACCGACCATTGATTGGCTCCACTGACCGCCCACTAAGCTCAACCGATAATTGATTGGCTCAACTGCCCGCCCACTTAGCTCAACCAGCCATTGATTGGCTCAACAACCCGCCCACTAAGCTCAACAGACCATTGATTGGCTCAACTGCCCGCCCACTAAGCTCAACCGACCATTGATTGGCTCAACTGCCCGCCCACTAAGCTCAACCGACCATTGATTGGCTCAACTGCCCGCCCACTAAGCTCACCCGACCATTGACTGGCACAACTGCCCGCCACTAAGTTCAACACACCATTGATTGGCTCAACTGATCGCCCACTAAGCTCAACCGACTATTGATTGACTCAACTGATCGCCCACTAAGCTCAACCGACCATTGATTGGCTCAACTGACCGCCCTTTAAGCTCAATCGACCATTGATTGTCTCAACTACCCGCCCACTAAGCTCAACCGACCATTAATTGGCTCAACAGCCCGCCCACTAAGCTCAACCGACCATTGATTGACTCAACTGACCGCCCACTAAGCTCAACCGACCATTGATTGGCTTAACTGCCCGCCCACTAAGCTCAACCGACCATTGATTGGCTCAACAGCCCGCCCACTAAGCTCAACCGACCATTGTTATGCTCAACTGCCCGCCCACTAAGCTCAACCGACCATTGATTGGCTTAACTGCCCGCCCACTAATTTCAACCGACCATTGATTGGCTCAACTGACCGCCCACTGAGCTAAACCGACCATTGATTAACTCAACTGACCGCCCACTAAGCTCAACCGACCATTGACTGGCACAACTGACCGCCCACTAAGCTCAACCGACCATTGATTGGCTCAACTGACCGCCCACTAAGCTCAACCTAACATTGATTGGCTCAACTGCCCGCCCACTAAAGTCAAAAAACCATTGATTGGCTCAACTGCCCGCCAACTAAGCTCAACCGACCATTGATTGGCTCAACTGCACGCCCACTAAGCTCAACCGACCATTGATTGGCTCAACTGCCCGCCCACTAAGCTCAACCGATCATTGATTGGCTCAACTGCCCGCCCACTAAGCTCAACCAACCATTGATTGGCTCAACTGCCCGCCCACTAAGCTCAACCGACAATTGATTGACTCAATTGCCCGCCCACTAAGCTCAACCGACCATTTATTGGCTCAACTGCCCGCCCACTAAGCTCAACCGACCATTGATTGGCTCAACTGCCCGCCCACTAAGCCCAACCGACCATTGACTGGCTCAACTGGACGCCCATTAAGCTCAACAGACCATTGATTGGCTCAACTGCCCGCCCACTAAGATCAACCGACCATTGATTGGCTCAACTGCCCGCCCACTAAGCTCAACCGACCATTGATTGGATCCATTGACCGCCCACTAAGCTCAACCGACCATTGATTGGCTCAACTGCCCGCCCACTAAGTTCAACCAGCCTTTGATTGGCTCAACTGCCTGCCCAATGAGCTCAACCGACATTTGATTGGCTCAACTGCCCGCCCACTAAGCTCAACCGATCTTTGATTGGCTCAACTGCCCGCCCACTAAGCTCAACAGACCATTTTTGGCTCAACTGCCCGCCCACTAAGCTCAACCGACAATTGATTGGCTTAACTGGACGCCCACTAAGCTCAACCGACCATTGATTGGCTCAACTGCCCGCCCACAAAACTCAACCGACCATTGATTGGCTCAACAGCCCGCCCACTAAGCTCAACAGACCATTGATTGGCTCAACTGCCCGCCCACTAAGCTCAACCGACCATTGATTGGCTCAACTGGACGCCCATTAAGCTCAACCGACCATTGATTGGCTCAACTGCCCGCCCACTAAGCTCAACCTTACATTGATTGGCTCAACTGCCCGCCCACTAAAGTAAAAAAAACCATTGATTGACTCAACTGCCCGCCCACTAAGCTCAACCGACCATTGATTGGCTCAACTGACCGCCCACTAAGCTCAACCGACCATTGATTGGCTCAACTGACCGCCCACTAAGCTCAACCGACCATTGTTATGTTGAACTGTCCGCCCACTAAGCTCAACCGACCATTGATTGGCTCAACTGCCCGCCAACTAAGCTCAACCGACCATTGATTGGCTCAACTGCACGCCCACTATGCTCAACCGACCATTGATTGGCTCAACTGCCCGCCCACTAAGTTCAACCGATCATTGATTGGCTCAACTGCCCGCCCACTAAGCTCAACCAACCATTGATTGGCTCAACTGTCCGCCCACTAAGCTCAACCGATTATTGATTGACTCAATTGCCCGCCCACTAAGCTCAACCGACCATTTATTAGCTCAACTGCCCGCCCACTAAGCCCAACCGACCATTGATTGGCTCAACTGCCTGCCCACTAAGATCAACCGACCATTGATTGGCTCAACTGCCCGCCCACTAAGCTCAACCGACCATTGACTGGCTCAACTGCCCGCCCATTAAGCTCAACAGACCATTGATTGGCTCAACTGCCCGCCCACTAAGATCAACCGACCTTGGATTGGATCAACTGCACGCCCACCAAGCTCAACCGACCTTGGATTGGCTCAACTTCCCGCCCACTAAGTTCAACCGACCATTGATTAGCTCAACTGACCGCCCTTTAAGCTCAACCGACCATTGTTATACTCAACTGCCTGCCCATCTAAGCTCAACAGAACATTGATTGGCTCAACTGCCCGCTTACTAAGCTCAACCGACCATTGATTGGCTCAACTGCCCGCCCACTAAGCTCAACCGACCATTGATTGAATCAACTGACCGCCCACTAAGCTCAACCGACCATTGATTGGCTTAACTGCCCGCCCACTAATTTCAACCGACCATTGATTGGCTCAACTGCTCGTCCAAGAAGCTCATTGGACCATTGAATGGCTCAACTGACCGTCCACTAAGCTCAACCGACCTTTCATTGCCTCAACTGACCGCCCACTAAAATCAACCGACCATTGATTGGCTCAACTGACCACCCACTGAGCTAAACCGACCATTGATTAACTCAACTGACCGCCCACTAAGCTCAACCGACCATTGATTGGCTCAACTGACCGCCCACAAAGCTCTACCGACCATTGATTGGCACAACTGACCGCCCACTAAGCTCAACCGACCATTGATTTACTCAACTGATCGCCCACTAAGATCAACCGACCATTGATTGACTCAACTGATCGCCCACTAAGCTCAACCGACCATTGATTGGCTCAACTGACCGCCCTTTAAGCTCAATAGACCATTGATTGTCTCAACTACCCGCCCACTAAGCTCAACCGACCATTGATTGGCTCAACAGCCCGCCCACTAAACTCAACAGACCATTGATTGATTCAAATGACCGCCCACTAAGCTCAACCGACCATTGATTGGCTTAACTGCCCGCCCACTAATTTCAACCGGCCATTGATTGGCTCAACTGCCCGTCCACGAAGCTCAACCGACCATTGATTGGCTCAACTGACCGACCACTAAGCTCAACCGACCTTTCATTGGCTCAACTGACCGCCCACTAAAATCAACCGACCATTGATTGGCTCAACTGACCGCCCACTAAACTCAACCGACCATTGATTGGCTCAACTGACCACCCACTAAGCTCAACCGACCATTGATTGGCTCATCTGACCGCCCACTAAGCTTAACCGACCATTGATTGGCTCAAATGACCGCCCACTATGCCAACCGACTTTTGATTGGCTCAACTGCCCGCCCACTAAGCTCAACCGACCTTTGATTGGCTGAACTGACCGCCCACTAAGCTCAACCGACCATTGATTGGCACAACTGACCGCCCACTAAGCTCAACCGACCATTGATTTGCTCAACTGACCGCCCACTAAAATCAACCGACCATTGTTATGCTCAACTGACCGCCCACTAAGCTCAACCGACCATTGATTGACTCAACTGACCGCCCACTAAGCTCTACCGACCATTGATTGGCACAACTGACCGCCCACTAAGCTCAACCGACCATTGATTGGCTCAACTGACCGCCCACTAAGCTCAACCGACCATTGTTATGCTCAACTGCCCGCCCACTAAGCTCAACCGACCATTGATTGGCTCCACTGACCGCCCACTTAGCTCAACCGATAATTATTTGGCTCAACTGCCCGCCCACTTAGCTCAACCAACCATTGATTGGCTCAACAACCCGCCCACTAAGCTCAACAGACCATTGATTGGCTCAACTGCCCGCCCACTAAGCTCACCCGACCATTGACTGGCACAACTGCCCGCCACTAAGTTCAACACACCATTGATTGACTCAACTGATCTCCCACTAAGCTCAACCGACTATTGATTGACTCAACTGATCGCCCACTAAGCTCAACCGACCATTGATTGGCTCAACTGACCGCCCTTTAAGCTCAATCGACCATTGATTGTCTCAACTACCCGCCCACTAAGCTCAACCGACCATTGATTGGCTCAACTGACGGACCACTAAGCTCAACCGACCTTTCATTGGCTCAACTGACCGCCCACTAAAATCAACCGACCATTGATTGGCTCAACTGACCGCCCACTAAACTCAACCGACCATTGATTGGCTCAACTGACCGCCCACTAAGCTCAACCGACCATTGATTGGCTCATCTGACCGCCCACTAAGCTTAACCGACCATTGATTGGCTCAACTGGCCGCCCACTATGCCAACCGACTTTTGATTGGCTCAACTGCCCGCCCACTAAGCTCAACCGACCTTTGATTGGCTGAACTGACCGCCCACTAAGCTCAACCGACCATTGATTGGCACAACTGACCGCCCACTAAGCTCAACCGACCATTGATTGGCTCAACTGCCCGTCCACGAAGCTCAACCGACCATTGATTGGCTCAACTGACCGACCACTAAGCTCAACCGACCTTTCATTGGCTCAACTGACCGCCCACTAAAATCAACCGACCATTGATTGGCTCAACTGACCGCCCACTAAGCTCAACCGACCATTGATTGGCACAACTGACCGCCCACTAAGCTCAACCGGCCATTGATTGGCTCAACTGCCCGTCCACGAAGCTCAACCGACCATTGATTGGCACAACTGACCGCCCACTAAGCTCAACCGACCATTGATTGGCTCAACTGACCGCCCACTAAGCTCAACCGACCATTGTTATGCTCAACTGCCCGCCCACTAAGCTCAACCGACCATTGATTGGCTCCACTGACCGCCCACTAAGCTCAACCGATAATTGATTGGCTCAACTGCCCGCCCACTTAGCTCAACCAGCCATTGATTGGCTCAACAACCCGCCCACTAAGCTCAACAGACCATTGATTGGCTCAACTGCCCGCCCACTAAGCTCAACCGACCATTGATTGGCTCAACTGCCCGCCCACTAAGCTCAACCGACCATTGATTGGCTCAACTGCCCGCCCACTAAGCTCACCCGACCATTGACTGGCACAACTGCCCGCCACTAAGTTCAACACACCATTGATTGGCTCAACTGATCGCCCACTAAGCTCAACCGACTATTGATTGACTCAACTGATCGCCCACTAAGCTCAACCGACCATTGATTGGCTCAACTGACCGCCCTTTAAGCTCAATCGACCATTGATTGTCTCAACTACCCGCCCACTAAGCTCAACCGACCATTAATTGGCTCAACAGCCCGCCCACTAAGCTCAACCGACCATTGATTGACTCAACTGACCGCCCACTAAGCTCAACCGACCATTGATTGGCTTAACTGCCCGCCCACTAAGCTCAACCGACCATTGATTGGCTCAACAGCCCGCCCACTAAGCTCAACCGACCATTGTTATGCTCAACTGCCCGCCCACTAAGCTCAACCGACCATTGATTGGCTTAACTGCCCGCCCACTAATTTCAACCGACCATTGATTGGCTCAACTGACCGCCCACTGAGCTAAACCGACCATTGATTAACTCAACTGACCGCCCACTAAGCTCAACCGACCATTGACTGGCACAACTGACCGCCTACTAAGCTCAACCGACCATTGATTGGCTCAACTGACCGCCCACTAAGCTCAACCTAACATTGATTGGCTCAACTGCCCGCCCACTAAAGTCAAAAAACCATTGATTGGCTCAACTGCCCGCCAACTAAGCTCAACCGACCATTGATTGGCTCAACTGCACGCCCACTAAGCTCAACCGACCATTGATTGGCTCAACTGCCCGCCCACTAAGCTCAACCGATCATTGATTGGCTCAACTGCCCGCCCACTAAGCTCAACCAACCATTGATTGGCTCAACTGCCCGCCCACTAAGCTCAACCGACAATTGATTGACTCAATTGCCCGCCCACTAAGCTCAACCGACCATTTATTGGCTCAACTGCCCGCCCACTAAGCTCAACCGACCATTGATTGGCTCAACTGCCCGCCCACTAAGCCCAACCGACCATTGACTGGCTCAACTGGACGCCCATTAAGCTCAACAGACCATTGATTGGCTCAACTGCCCGCCCACTAAGATCAACCGACCATTGATTGGCTCAACTGCCCGCCCACTAAGCTCAACCGACCATTGATTGGATCCATTGACCGCCCACTAAGCTCAACCGACCATTGATTGGCTCAACTGCCCGCCCACTAAGTTCAACCAGCCTTTGATTGGCTCAACTGCCTGCCCAATGAGCTCAACCGACATTTGATTGGCTCAACTGCCCGCCCACTAAGCTCAACCGATCTTTGATTGGCTCAACTGCCCGCCCACTAAGCTCAACAGACCATTTTTGGCTCAACTGCCCGCCCACTAAGCTCAACCGACAATTGATTGGCTCAACTGGACGCCCACTAAGCTCAACCGACCATTGATTGGCTCAACTGCCCGCCCACAAAACTCAACCGACCATTGATTGGCTCAACAGCCCGCCCACTAAGCTCAACAGACCATTGATTGGCTCAACTGCCCGCCCACTAAGCTCAACCGACCATTGATTGGCTCAACTGGACGCCCATTAAGCTCAACCGACCATTGATTGGCTCAACTGCCCGCCCACTAAGCTCAACCTTACATTGATTGGCTCAACTGCCCGCCCACTAAAGTAAAAAAAACCATTGATTGACTCAACTGCCCGCCCACTAAGCTCAACCGACCATTGATTGGCTCAACTGACCGCCCACTAAGCTCAACCGACCATTGATTGGCTCAACTGACCGCCCACTAAGCTCAACCGACCATTGTTATGTTGAACTGTCCGCCCACTAAGCTCAACCGACCATTGATTGGCTCAACTGCCCGCCAACTAAGCTCAACCGACCATTGATTGGCTCAACTGCACGCCCACTATGCTCAACCGACCATTGATTGGCTCAACTGCCCGCCCACTAAGTTCAACCGATCATTGATTGGCTCAACTGCCCGCCCACTAAGCTCAACCAACCATTGATTGGCTCAACTGTCCGCCCACTAAGCTCAACCGATTATTGATTGACTCAATTGCCCGCCCACTAAGCTCAACCGACCATTTATTAGCTCAACTGCCCGCCCACTAAGCCCAACCGACCATTGATTGGCTCAACTGCCTGCCCACTAAGATCAACCGACCATTGATTGGCTCAACTGCCCGCCCACTAAGCTCAACCGACCATTGACTGGCTCAACTGCCCGCCCATTAAGCTCAACAGACCATTGATTGGCTCAACTGCCCGCCCACTAAGATCAACCGACCTTGGATTGGATCAACTGCACGCCCACCAAGCTCAACCGACCTTGGATTGGCTCAACTTCCCGCCCACTAAGTTCAACCGACCATTGATTAGCTCAACTGACCGCCCTTTAAGCTCAACCGACCATTGTTATACTCAACTGCCTGCCCATCTAAGCTCAACAGAACATTGATTGGCTCAACTGCCCGCTTACTAAGCTCAACCGACCATTGATTGGCTCAACTGCCCGCCCACTAAGCTCAACCGACCATTGATTGAATCAACTGACCGCCCACTAAGCTCAACCGACCATTGATTGGCTTAACTGCCCGCCCACTAATTTCAACCGACCATTGATTGGCTCAACTGCTCGTCCAAGAAGCTCATTGGACCATTGAATGGCTCAACTGACCGTCCACTAAGCTCAACCGACCTTTCATTGCCTCAACTGACCGCCCACTAAAATCAACCGACCATTGATTGGCTCAACTGACCACCCACTGAGCTAAACCGACCATTGATTAACTCAACTGACCGCCCACTAAGCTCAACCGACCATTGATTGGCTCAACTGACCGCCCACAAAGCTCTACCGACCATTGATTGGCACAACTGACCGCCCACTAAGCTCAACCGACCATTGATTTACTCAACTGATCGCCCACTAAGATCAACCGACCATTGATTGACTCAACTGATCGCCCACTAAGCTCAACCGACCATTGATTGGCTCAACTGACCGCCCTTTAAGCTCAATAGACCATTGATTGTCTCAACTACCCGCCCACTAAGCTCAACCGACCATTGATTGGCTCAACAGCCCGCCCACTAAACTCAACAGACCATTGATTGATTCAAATGACCGCCCACTAAGCTCAACCGACCATTGATTGGCTTAACTGCCCGCCCACTAATTTCAACCGGCCATTGATTGGCTCAACTGCCCGTCCACGAAGCTCAACCGACCATTGATTGGCTCAACTGACCGACCACTAAGCTCAACCGACCTTTCATTGGCTCAACTGACCGCCCACTAAAATCAACCGACCATTGATTGGCTCAACTGACCGCCCACTAAACTCAACCGACCATTGATTGGCTCAACTGACCACCCACTAAGCTCAACCGACCATTGATTGGCTCATCTGACCGCCCACTAAGCTTAACCGACCATTGATTGGCTCAACTGACCGCCCACTATGCCAACCGACTTTTGATTGGCTCAACTGCCCGCCCACTAAGCTCAACCGACCTTTGATTGGCTGAACTGACCGCCCACTAAGCTCAACCGACCATTGATTGGCACAACTGACCGCCCACTAAGCTCAACCGACCATTGATTTGCTCAACTGACCGCCCACTAAAATCAACCGACCATTGTTATGCTCAACTGACCGCCCACTAAGCTCAACCGACCATTGATTGACTCAACTGACCGCCCACTAAGCTCTACCGACCATTGATTGGCACAACTGACCGCCCACTAAGCTCAACCGACCATTGATTGGCTCAACTGACCGCCCACTAAGCTCAACCGACCATTGTTATGCTCAACTGCCCGCCCACTAAGCTCAACCGACCATTGATTGGCTCCACTGACCGCCCACTTAGCTCAACCGATAATTATTTGGCTCAACTGCCCGCCCACTTAGCTCAACCAACCATTGATTGGCTCAACAACCCGCCCACTAAGCTCAACAGACCATTGATTGGCTCAACTGCCCGCCCACTAAGCTCACCCGACCATTGACTGGCACAACTGCCCGCCACTAAGTTCAACACACCATTGATTGACTCAACTGATCTCCCACTAAGCTCAACCGACTATTGATTGACTCAACTGATCGCCCACTAAGCTCAACCGACCATTGATTGGCTCAACTGACCGCCCTTTAAGCTCAATCGACCATTGATTGTCTCAACTACCCGCCCACTAAGCTCAACCGACCATTGATTGGCTCAACTGACGGACCACTAAGCTCAACCGACCTTTCATTGGCTCAACTGACCGCCCACTAAAATCAACCGACCATTGATTGGCTCAACTGACCGCCCACTAAACTCAACCGACCATTGATTGGCTCAACTGACCGCCCACTAAGCTCAACCGACCATTGATTGGCTCATCTGACCGCCCACTAAGCTTAACCGACCATTGATTGGCTCAACTGGCCGCCCACTATGCCAACCGACTTTTGATTGGCTCAACTGCCCGCCCACTAAGCTCAACCGACCTTTGATTGGCTGAACTGACCGCCCACTAAGCTCAACCGACCATTGATTGGCACAACTGACCGCCCACTAAGCTCAACCGACCATTGATTGGCTCAACTGCCCGTCCACGAAGCTCAACCGACCATTGATTGGCTCAACTGACCGACCACTAAGCTCAACCGACCTTTCATTGGCTCAACTGACCGCCCACTAAAATCAACCGACCATTGATTGGCTCAACTGACCGCCCACTAAGCTCAACCGACCATTGATTGGCACAACTGACCGCCCACTAAGCTCAACCGGCCATTGATTGGCTCAACTGCCCGTCCACGAAGCTCAACCGACCATTGATTGGCTCAACTGACCGACCACTAAGCTCAACCGACCTTTCATTGGCTCAACTGACCGCCCACTAAAATCAACCGACCATTGATTGGCTCAACTGACCGCCCACTAAGCTCAACCGACCATTGATTGGCTCAACTGCCCGTCCACGAAGCTCAACCGACCATTGATTGGCTCAACTGACCGACCACTAAGCTCAACCGACCTTTCATTGGCTCAACTGACCGCCCACTAAGCTCAACCGACCTTTGATTGGCTGAACTGACCGCCCACTAAGCTCAACCGACCATTGATTGGCACAACTGACCGCCCACTAAGCTCAACCGGCCATTGATTGGCTCAACTGCCCGTCCACGAAGCTCAACCGACCATTGATTGGCTCAACTGACCGACCACTAAGCTCAACCGACCTTTCATTGGCTCAACTGACCGCCCACTAAAATCAACCGACCATTGATTGGCTCAACTGACCGCCCACTAAACTCAACCGACCATTGATTGGCTCAACTGACCACCCACTAAGCTCAACCGACCATTGATTGGCTCATCTGACCGCCCACTAAGCTTAACCGACTATTGATTGGCTCAACTGACCGCCCACTATGCCAACCGACTTTTGATTGGCTCAACTGCCCGCCCACTAAGCTCAACCGACCTTTGATTGGCTGAACTGACCGCCCACTAAGCTCAACCGACCATTGATTGGCACAACTGACCGCCCACTAAGCTCAACCGACCATTGATTTGCTCAACTGACCGCCCACTAAAATCAACCGACCATTGTTATGCTCAACTGACCGCCCACTAAGCTCAACCGACCATTGATTGGCTCAACTGACCGCCCACTAAGCTCTACCGACCATTGATTGGCACAACTGACCGCCCACTAAGCTCAACCGACCATTGATTGGCTCAACTGACCGCCCACTAAGCTCAACCGACCATTGTTATGCTCAACTGCCCGCCCACTAAGCTCAACCGACCATTGATTGGCTCCACTGACCGCCCACTAAGCTCAACCGATAATTATTTGGCTCAACTGCCCGCCCACTTAGCTCAACCAACCATTGATTGGCTCAACAACCCGCCCAATAAGCTCAACAGACCATTGATTGGCTCAACTGCCCGCCCACTAAGCTCAACCGACCATTGATTGGCTCAATTGCCCGCCCACTAAGCTCACCCGACCATTGACTGGCACAACTGCCCGCCACTAAGTTCAACACACCATTGATTGACTCAACTGATCTCCCACTAAGCTCAACCGACTATTGATTGACTCAACTGATCGCCCACTAAGCTCAACCGACCATTGATTGGCTCAACTGACCGCCCTTTAAGCTCAATCGACCATTGATTGTCTCAACTACCCGCCCACTAAGCTCAACCGACCATTGATTGGCTCAACTGACGGACCACTAAGCTCAACCGACCTTTCATTGGCTCAACTGACCGCCCACTAAAATCAACCGACCATTGATTGGCTCAACTGACCGCCCACTAAACTCAACCGACCATTGATTGGCTCAACTGACCGCCCACTAAGCTCAACCGACCATTGATTGGCTCATCTGACCGCCCACTAAGCTTAACCGACCATTGATTGGCTCAACTGACCGCCCACTATGCCAACCGACTTTTGATTGGCTCAACTGCCCGCCCACTAAGCTCAACCGACCTTTGATTGGCTGAACTGACCGCCCACTAAGCTCAACCGACCATTGATTGGCACAACTGACCGCCCACTAAGCTCAACCGACCATTGATTTGCTCAACTGACCGCCCACTAAAATCAACCGACCATTGTTATGCTCAACTGACCGCCCACTAAGCTCAACCGACCATTGATTGGCCCCACTGACCGCCCACTAAGCTCAACCGATAATTAATTGGCTCAACTGCCCGCCCACTTAGCTCAACCAACCATTGATTGGCTCAACAACCCGCCCACTAAGCTCAACAGACCATTGATTGGCTCAACTGCCCGCCCACTAAGCTCAACCGACCATTGATTGGCTCAACTGCCCGCCCACTAAGCTCACCCGACCATTGACTGGCACAACTGCCCGCCACTAAGTTCAACACACCATTGATTGACTCAACTGATCGCCCACTAAGCTCAACCGACTATTGATTGACTCAACTGATCGCCCACTAAGCTCAACCGACCATTGATTGGCTCAACTGACCGCCCTTTAAGCTCAATCGACCATTGATTGTCTCAACTACCCGCCCACTAAGCTCAACCGACCATTGATTGACTCAACTGACCGCCCACTAAGCTCAACCGACCATTGATTGGCTTAACTGCCCGCCCACTAATTTCAACCGGCCATTGATTGGCTCAACTGACCGCCCACTAAGCCAACCGACTTTTGACTGGCTCAACTGCCCGCCCACTAAGCTCAACCGACCATTGATTAGCTCAACTGACCGCCCTTTAAGCTCAACCGACCATTGTTATACTCAACTGCCTGCCCATCTAAGCTCAACAGAACATTGATTGGCTCAACTGCCCGCTTACTAAGCTCAACCGACCATTGATTGGCTCAACTGCCCGCCCACTAAGCTCAACCGACCATTGATTGAATCAACTGACCGCCCACTAAGCTCAACCGACCATTGATTGGCTTAACTGCCCGCCCACTAATTTCAACCGACCATTGATTGGCTCAACTGCTCGTCCAAGAAGCTCATTGGACCATTGAATGGCTCAACTGACCGTCCACTAAGCTCAACCGACCTTTCATTGCCTCAACTGACCGCCCACTAAAATCAACCGACCATTGATTGGCTCAACTGACCGCCCACTGAGCTAAACCGACCATTGATTAACTCAACTGACCGCCCACTAAGCTCAACCGACCATTGATTGGCTCAACTGACCGCCCACAAAGCTCTACCGACCATTGATTGGCACAACTGACCGCCCACTAAGCTCAACCGACCATTGATTGGCTCAACTGACCGCCCACTAAGCTCAACCGACCGTTGTTATGCTCAACTGCCCGCCCACTAAGCTTAACCGACCATTGATTGGCTCAACTGATCGCCCACTAAGATCAACCGACCATTGATTGACTCAACTGATCGCCCACTAAGCTCAACCGACCATTGATTGGCTCAACTGACCGCCCTTTAAGCTCAATCGACCATTGATTGTCTCAACTACCCGCCCACTAAGCTCAACCGACCATTGATTGGCTCAACAGCCCGCCCACTAAACTCAACCGACCATTGATTGGCTCAACTGACCGCCCTTTAAGCTCAATCGACCATTGATTGTCTCAACTACCCGCCCACTAAGCTCAACCGACCATTGATTGGCTCAACAGCCCGCCCACTAAACTCAACAGACCATTGATTGATTCAAATGACCGCCCACTAAGCTCTACCGAACATTGATTGGCACGACTGACCGCCCACTAAGCTCAACTGACCATTGATTGGCTCAACTGACCGCCCACTAAGCTCAACCGACCATTGTTATGCTCAACTGCCCGCCCACTAAGCTCAACCGACCATTGATTGGCTCCACTGACCGCCCACTAAGCTCAACCGATAATTGATTGGCTCAACTGCCCGCCCACTTAGCTCAACCAACCATTGATTGGCTCAACAACCCGCCCACTAAGCTCAACAGACCATTGATTGGCTCAACTGCCCGCCCACTAAGCTCAACAGACCATTGATTGGCTCAACTGCCCGCCCACTAAGCTCAACCGACCATTGATTGGCTCAACTGCCCGCCCACTAAGCTCACCCGACCATTGACTGGCACAACTGCCCGCCGCTAAGTTCAACACACCATTGATTGACTCAACTGATCGCCCACTAAGCTCAACCGACTATTGATTGACTCAACTGATCGCCCACTAAGCTCAACCGACCATTGATTGGCTCAACTGACCGCCCTTTAAGCTCAATCGACCATTGATTGTCTCAACTACCCGCCCACTAAGCTCAACCGACCATTGATTGGCTCAACAGCCCGCCCACTAAGCTCAACCGACCATTGATTGACTCAACTGACCGCCCATTAAGCTCAACCGACCATTGATTGGCTTAACTGCCCGCCCACTAATTTCAACCGGCCATTGATTGGCTCAACTGACCGCCCACTAAGCCAACCGACTTTTGACTGGCTCAACTGCCCGCCCACTAAGCTCAACCGACCTTTGATTGGCTGAACTGACCGCCCACTAAGCTCAACCGACCATTGATTGGCACAACTGACCGCCCACTAAGCTCAACCGACCATTGATTTGCTCAACTGACCGCCCACTAAAATCAACCGACCATTGTTATGCTCAACTGCCCGCCCACTAAGCTCAACCGACCATTGATTGGCTTAACTGCCCGCCCACTAATTTCAACCGACCATTGATTGGCTCAACTGACCGCCCACTGAGCTAAACCGACCATTGATTAACTCAACTGACCGCCCACTAAGCTCAACCGACCATTGATTGGCTCAACTGACCGCCCACAAAGCTCTACCGACCATTGATTGGCACAACTGACCGCCCACTAAGCTCAACCGACCATTGATTGGCTCAATTGACCGCCCACTAAGCTCAACCGACCGTTGTTATGCTCAACTGCCCGCCCACTAAGCTTAACCGACCATTGATTGGCTCCACTGATCGCCCACTAAGCTCAACCGACCATTGATTGGCTCAACTGACCGCCCTTTAAGCTCAATCAACCATTGATTGTCTCAACTACCCGCCCACTAAGCTCAACCGACCATTGATTGGCTCAACAGCCCGCCCACTAAACTCAACAGACCATTGATTGATTCAAATGACCGCCCACTAAGCTCAACCGACCATTGATTGGCTTAACTGCCCGCCCACTAATTTCAACCGGCCATTGATTGGCTCAACTGCCCGTCCACGAAGCTCAACCGACCATTGATTGGCTCAACTGACCGACCACTAAGCTCAACCGACTTTTCATTGGCTCAACTGACCGCCCACTAAAATCAACCGACCATTGATTGGCTCAACTGACCGCCCACTAAACTCAACCGACCATTGATTGGCTCAACTGATCGCCCACTAAGCTCAACCGACTATTGATTGACTCAACTGATCGCCCACTAAGCTCAACCGACCATTGATTGGCTCAACTGACCGCCCTTTAAGCTCAATCGACCATTGATTGTCTCAACTACCCGCCCACTAAGCTCAACCGACCATTGATTGGCTCAACAGCCCGCCCACTAAGCTCAACCGGCCATTGATTGGCTCAACTGACCGCCCACTAAGACAACCGACTTTTGACTGGCTCAACTGCCCGCCCACTAAGCTCAACCGACCTTTGATTGGCTGAACTGACCGCCCACTAAGCTCAACCGACCATTGATTGGCACAACTGACCGCCCACTAAGCTCAACCGACCATTGATTTGCTCAACTGACCGCCCACTAAAATCAACCGACCATTGTTATGCTCAACTGCCCGCCCACTAAGCTCAACCGACCATTGATTGGCTTAACTGCCCGCCCACTAATTTCAACCGACCATTGATTGGCTCAACTGCCCGTCCAAGAAGCTCAACCGACCATTGATTGGCTCAACTGACCGTCCACTAAGCTCAACCGACCTTTCATTGGCTCAACTGACCGCCCACTAAAATCGACCGAACATTGATTGGCTCAACTGACCGCCAACTAAGCTCAACCGACCATTGATTGGCTCAACTGGCCGCCCACTAAGCTCAACCGACCATTGATTGGCTCAACTGACCACCCACTAAGCTCTACCGACCATTGATTGGCACAACTGACCGCCCAGTAAGCTCAACCGACCATTGATTGGCTCAACTGACCGCCCACTAAGCTCAACCGACCATTGTTATGCTCAACTGCCCGCCCACTAAGCTCAACCGACCATTCATTGGCTCCACTGACCGCCCACTAAGCTCAACCGATAATTGATTCGCTCAACTGCCCGCCCACTAAGCTCAAACGA